>NC_138202.1:245951852-246049352 GCF_964194415.1 Vipera berus | reverse complement strand
TGGTAATCGTGTTTCTTTGGAATCCATTGGCTGTTAGTACATTAGTGAGAGTGTGTAGTTCGGTTTTTAGGTGTTGTTCGTCAGCTAGGTGTTTTGTTCTGGAGATGAGTGTCTTGGCTACGGAGTTGATCTGTGCTGGGTGGTGGTGTGAGAGTGCGTTCAGATAGTGGTTTGTGTGTGTTTTTTTATGGTAGATAGTGTGTCCTAGGGAGCCGTTGTGAAACATTGCGCCTACACCTTCAATTCTACGCGGAGAAAAACCCGAATGACCAAAGATCCATATAACTTGACTCTCTTTTCTTTGTGGCAGCCCCTGAGATATTGGAACACTGCTATCATGTCATCCCTTCTCTCACATTAAACTAGACATACCCAATTCCAGCAACCATTCTTTATATGTTTTAGCCTCCAGTACTCTGATCATCTTTGTTGCTCTTCTCTGTACTCTTTCTAGAGACTCAACATATCTTTTACATTGTGGTGACCAAAACTGAATGCAGTATTCCAAGTGTGGCCTTACCAAGGCATTGTAAAGTGACATTAACACTTCACATGATCTGATTCTATCTCTCTGTTAATGCAGCCTAGCACTGTGTTGGCTTTTTTGGCAGCTGTAGCACACTGCTGGCTCATATTTAAGTGATTGTCCATTAGGACTCCAAGATCCTCTCTGATAAATTGAAAGATAAAAAGGACAAGTATAAGAATTGGAAAGAGTGGCACATAACTAAGTCAGAATATCAGCAAATACAATGGATGGAAACTAGTCAAGGAGAGAAGCAACCTAGAACTAAGGAGAAACTTCCTGACAGTTAGAACAATTAACCAGTGGAACAACCTGCCTCCAGAGGTAGTGAATGCTCCAACACTGGAGGTTTTTAAGAAGAGACTGGACAGCCATTTGCCTGAAATGGTATAAGGTTTCCTGCCTGAGCAGGGGGTTGGACTAGATGACCTCCAAGGTCCCTTCCAACTTCTTCTTCTTCTTCTTCTTCTTCTTCTTCTTCTTATTATTATTATTATTATTATTATTATTATTATTATTATTATTATTATTATTATTATTATTATTATTATTATTATTATTATTATTATTATTATTATTATTCCTATCACAGTTACTACTATTGAGCAAGGTACAATTTATACTGTACCTGTGCATCTGGTTTTTCTTTCCTAAATGTAGAAGCTTACTTAACATGCAATAACTGATCAGGGCCAACTGTTCTCAGATAGCTGATAGATTGCTAAATCTTGGGAACTGCCTGGCCTCTGTTAAGATGGCTACAGCAGTGTTGTGTCTTATCGTGCATAAAATTCAGCTAGTGAATCTGGGTTGACTAAATTCTGCTATAATTTTTGATGTTCTCCTTCTAAAGGTTCTGCATCAGTGGTGGGAGTCAGCCAGTTTGCACCAGTTTGGGAAAAAGAGTAGCTAATTTTTTGATGCCCAGGCCCAAAATGGACTTCCAGAAGTGGCATCCACACAGAGAACCAATTGTTCACATATTTCAATTCCACCACTGTTCTTGTTATATACATAATGTTATTTGTCAAGTGACAGCTCAGCCCCCCCAGCAACAGCTGTGTCAACACCTGGCAACAGCAGGTGGTGTCGACCCCCGTCTTCATTGGCCGGGCAGTTCCGGCGGGACTTTTCAGCACAGTCGATTGGCCGCCTGCCTGCCGGCGACAGTATAAAAAGGGCGATTGAGCTGTGGAGTTTTAGCCTGTTCCAACCACAATAAAGCTGAGTTACTGATCCACTGTCATATTATCTGTTCCTGCTCGGTCCAGTCACGCACCTTAACAGTGGCGACGAGGATGGGATACTGCTTTAGGAGCTGAAGCACTAGCTGAGTCACTAGAGCTGCAGCGCTTGCGATCCTCGGGAAAGGAGGGGAAGAGAAAATTCTCCCTATAGTTCCTTCCCGTCAAAAGTAGTAGCCTGGACCTGAACCCAATGACCCAAATCGGACACATCTGCGAGTTCGATGTCCGCTACCCAGGACACTGGGAGTCACACCTGGGACAAGTTGAAGGGTATCTCCTAGTGAACCAAATTATGGAAGATCGGATGAAGGCAGAGGCGTTGCTCTGTATCAGCGGGCCAGCCGTGTATGATGTGGCTGTTGGGTTATGCATTCCAGACCCTGTCACCGCACTACCGTACACAGACCTCGTCCACAAATTGAGCCAGCATTTCATGCCTACGAAATCGGAGATTTACTAGCGACTACAATTCATCCAGAGGAACCAGCTCCCCGGAGAATCGGCAACTGATTTTGTGGCCACTGTTCGACAAGCCGCCCAAATGTGCAGGTTCCCCGACCTGGAAGATCGAATTCGGGACAGAATCGTTTTTGGCCTGAGCGACGATCACCTCCAACAAAAGATAATCACGAAGCCAACCCTGAGCCTGTCAGAGGTCATCAACGAAATAATGGCTCAAGAGGCGATCAATAACAAAAACGCGCTCCGACACAGTAACCATCCTAGTGGCTCTGTTCACCAGGAGAGTGTTGCGGATGGCAGAGAGGGGGAACCAGCTAACGAGGCAGAGATCGATACCATTCTCCAGAGACTGGAGAAATTCAAGAACCGTCGTGACAATGTCCCAACGCAGAAGAAACCGGTCAGGGCCAACAAAAATCCGAGAGTCCTGAGCCGCAATCTGAGTGGAAACAGCCAAAATTGTGCCAGCTGCAGGGGCAACCACCCCAGAGCATCCTGCCGGTTCCGCAGTGCCAGATGCCATTCATGCAGTAAAACCGGCCACATTCAAACCGTCTGCCGAGCCTGGAACCGCGACAACTTTAACTAAATCGACGAGCAGCCTGCAGGTACTAGTAACCCCTTTGAGCCCCCTGGAACCTGGTCACACTAAGTTGTAGAAAATTTGGAAGTGGCATGCCAGTCAGCAATCCACCCCCTGCTCAAACCTAAAATCCAAATTACAGTCTTTTTGGAAGGAATTCCATGCCCAATGGAAGTGGAATCTGGATCATCCGTTTCCTTAATCTCTATCAAAACTTATTCATTAATTTGCAGTCAGAGCACGTGGAGGATTTGCATGGAACCAACCAAAATCAAATTAACGGACTTCCAATGCGCCCCGATTAAATTAAGGGGACAGGCCACAGTTTTAGTCAAGTATAAAGGATTCCGGGGCCAGCTAAAGGTATTAATTACAGAGGGGAAAAGGACTAATTTAGTAGGCCTAGATTGGTTTGAAGCCCTTGGCATATAGGGGGAGTAAACAGCGTCCAGCCCAGAAGCCTCGAATCCGTCTGTAATGAATTTACAGACGTGTTCGGGAGGGGTTTAGGAAAATACACAGGGGCCCCAATAAAATTAAGATTAGATCCCGAAGTCCTGCCCATTAGGATTAAAGCCAGGAGGGTCCCGTTCGCTCTAAAACAAAAAATTGAGAGCGAACTGGATAAATTAGTTAATCAGGTAATTTTGGAACCTGTAGAAGGGGGTGAGTGGGAAACTCCCATTGTCACCCCCCTCAAACCGAACGGTCAAATAAGAATTTGTGTGGATTATAAAGCCTTGGTAAACCAGGCCTTGAATCCGCATGCTTACCCGGTCCCCTCGGTGAAACACGGCCTCTCAGCAATACAGTCCGGCGCCAGCTTTGCAAAGCTTGATTTGGCACAGGCGTACCAGCAGATTCCGGTTGCCCGCGAAACAGCTGACATTCAAACTATTGTCACACACAGGGGAGCCTTTCGAGTGAATCGCTTACAATTTGGAAGGCATTCCTGGTGTGTGTCCATACTTCGATGATGTGCTGATCACTGGGGAATCGGAGGCAGTGTTAGCTGACAGGTTGAAAGCAGTACTTAGCAGATTCCGGACTGCCGGTTTAAAATTGCAGAAAGAAATGTGCTGTATTGGGGTAACCTCAACAGAGTTTTTAGGATTCAGAGTGGATGCACAGGGCATCCACCCCACCGACTCTAAGGTAAGAGCTATCAAGATGGCTCCAACCCCTAAAAACAGGGCAGAACTACAGGCGTTCCTAGGATTAATTAATTTCTACCACTCATTTTTACCCCACAAGGCAACTATTGCAGAGCCATTGCATAGATTGCTGGACAAAAATGCCCCTTGGCAGTGGTCCACCATTCACGACAAGTTTCAAAAGCCTCAAGCAGTTGCTCTCCAGGAATTCAGCTATAACTCATTTTATCGAGGGAAAACCTATTTGCCTTGCATGTGATGCCTCGCCTTATGGTGTGGGTGCAGTGCTCAGTCATTTAGAAGTAACTGGGGAACAAAAGCCAATTGCTTTTTACTCCAGGACACTCACACAAGCCGAAAGAAACTATGCACAGATTGATAAGGAGGCTTTGGCCCTCGTTGCAGGAGTCAAAAAACTCCACGACTACCTGTACGGTAGGGAATTCACCATCTTTACCGATCACAAGCCCCTATTAGGATTATTTACAACTAACAAAGCAACAACACAAATCCTGTCTCCCAGAGTTTTAAGATGGTCAGTGTTCCTCTCTGCCTATACATATAAGTTGGTGTATAAACATGGGAGGGAGATGGGCCACGCTGATGCATTAAGCAGGCTTCCCCTTTCAATCAGTGAACTAGCCCCAGCCCCAGCCAGTAACATTTTAGCCATTCAGGAACTGCCTGACAGCCCCCTCCAGGCAAAAGATATAGCAGTCAGCACGGCTGTTGATAAAATCTTGAGCAGGGTATTAGCATGGGTAGCTTCTGGGTGGCAAGCACAGAACCCTGGGAAAGACTTCCAGGCATACTTTACCAGGAGAAATGAACTGTCTTCACATAAAGGGTGTCTGTTATGGGGTAGCAGGGTCATAATCCCAGACAAATTGAGAACTAAGGTTCTGGAAGCCCTGCACAAAGGGCACCCTGGAATTGTCCGGATGAAAGCATTGGCCCGCAGCTATGTGTGGTGGCCGGGCCTTGACAAGAAAATAGAAGAGCAGGTTGTAGGCTGCTACCAGTGCCAAAAAACCCGGCCGGAGCAGCCTCGCTCCCCAGTTCATAGATGGGAACCAACGTATGTGCCATGGTCAAGAATCCACATTGACTATGCAGGCCCCTTCCAGGGTCAGCTTTTTCTAGTAGTTGTGGACAGTTATTCTAAATGGTTGGAGGTAGTTCCTGTTTCTAGCATGACCACTACCAAAACTGTGCAAGTGCTTAGGGGGCTCTTTGCCACGCATGGCCTGCTGGATGTAATTGTGTCGGACAATGGTCCACAATTTAAATCTGCTGATTTCCAGGCTTTCATCAGGGCCAACTTGATTAGGCACATCACGTCCGCCCCTTTTCACCCGGAGACTAATGGCCTTGCTGAACGCATGGTAAGAACAACTAAAGACACCCTGAAGTGCATCGTCATCGGTGATTGGCACCAAAGGCTGGCACAATTCCTACTAAGTCAACATTCCACACCTTCAACAGCCACCGGTAAAAGCCCAGCTGAACTGTGTTGGGGCTGGCACCTCATTACAAAATTGGACAGACTGCACCCTGACCGTGTGGCGGCTGAAGGGGAGCAGCACACTGCCGTCAGGGAGCTGTGCGTGGGGGACCAGGTGTGGGCCAGGAACTATGCCTCTGGGGACTTCTGGGTTCAAGGGGTGGTGATTGATAAAACAGGGCCATTATCATATATCATTGAGGGAGAAGGGGGCCGACAGGTTAGACGGCATATCGATCAGCTAAGGAAACGGGCCCCAGAAAACAAAAAAGGGGAGCAGGCCATTGCCAGCTGGTCAACATCATTTCCTGCGGTCACCCTGACACCAGAAAGGCCCCCTGATGTGCATAACCCAGCCTTGAGAAATATGGAGAGGCTAGAGGCCTTTACAACACCACTGAACCTGGAGGGCCAACTTATGGACTCAAATCCCATGAACTGTGAAAGGGAGGAAGAATGTAGCCGGTCTCCAGACAGGGTGGTGCTGCCAATAAGACATTCCAGCAGGATACGCAAACCCCCAGCATATCTGAAAGACTTCATAAGGTCATAGGTCACTTGCGGTGGCAAGACAGAGATCGTACAAACTAAGTGTCAAGTTGTTGTTTATTGTATTGTTCTTTCTTGGGGGGGAAGGGGTGTTATATACATAATGTTATTTGTCAAGTGACAGCTCAGCCCCCGGCAACAGCTGTGTCAACACCCGGCAACAGCAGGTGGCGTCGACCCCCACCTTCATTGGCCGGGCAGTTCCGGCAGGAATTTTCAGCACAGTCGATTGGCCGCCTGCCTGCCGGCGACAGTATAAAAAGGGCGATTGAGCTGTGGAGTTTTAGCCTGTTCCAACCACAATAAAGCTGAGTTACTGACCCACTGTCATGTCATCTGTTCCTGCTCGGTCCAGTCACGCAACTTAACAGTTCTAATATATGTAACTTAGGTTGAAGTTTAAGCCTGTGTATTGCTTTGGATTCAAAAGCAGAAAACTTCTTTGGAACATGCTGGGATAGGCATTTAGCTCTAGTCTGCAACTCCTTAAGTCAAGATTATCTTGGAAAGGTGTATCTGCTTTAAGGGGTGATAGATGAATAACATATTTCTCAAAAGCCAATTTTTGTATTTGAATATGAAGTGCTGAAGAGGTTTATTAAGGTATGACTTCAATATAAACTTGAGAGATATCATCTACATGAGAACTGCCACTTGTGAGGCTACAATAATACATTATATTGTTCAGGCATTCAAGGCAGTGTGCAAGGAACTCTATTTTTTGACTATTTCCTCTATATGAAGTAGGTTGGGTTGAGCTCCATGGCCTGCCCAAAGTTATTGCATGTTAACCTGAACCCAAGTATCTTATGTCTTAATCCAGAACTCTATCCAATACATTATTTGGACTCAGAACACATAGTTCATAGTGATAAACAAAGGAAACTTTCATAATTCATATGAAAATGATGCCAACTTTGAGAATATTTCAATTATAGGACATGCTGCTAAAAGCTTTTTCAAGCCAGGAAAGGAACATTGTCTGTTTTTTAAGATGAAAACATGGTCTCCTATCTTGCTCATTTTTCAGCAGCTCTACTATGATGTACAACCACACTAATTTTGTGAAAATATTTGCCTAACTACTAATACCAGGACTTCCATATCCATACTGTAAAAATCTAGATGACCATTAGGTGACATTAAAGTATATTCTGAATTTCTCTGCCACCATTTAATGGCATTCTGGATTTTTACAGTTGACATCTGATTGCTCTGCTGAAACATTTTTTCCCCTGTTCTGTTAGAATTTGATTACTAGTCTGGCAGCCCTTTTCAGAATAACTACCCTTAATAGTTCTGACTTTCTGCCATCCCAGACAAATCCAGCTCTCCTACGCTTTTGGAAAATCTAACTGGGAAAATCAGTTCCTGATCCCTTCATCCAATATACATGATTTCAATGGGATCTTTATTCTAATGTTATGGTGTGTCAATCAGTAATAACTGCCTCATTTGTATCTCAGTTCTACCAGCTGAGCTTGTGGCCTTGCAGTTTCACAAATCCAGCTGCAGCAACCAAATTGAATCACATGACTCCCCTAGCTGAAGCTCTTGATTAAATGAAGGGTGTGAATCTGTCATGGTCAAATGAAGCAACAAATAATGAAACGAATGCAAGCACCTAAAATCCCATTGACACCTGCTGCTTCTGAAGTATTATAGAGGGCCCTCAGCATGACAGCTCAAATCCATGCTGGCCAGCTAATTACACTGAGAGAGTCTACCTCAACTCAGTTCCATTCTTTGACTCAATTGGGTGATTGACAACAATATTGAAATTTCATTTTTTTTCTTTTTGCCTAAGAGCCATCTGTGAATTGTTCTATCATATCATGGCTTTTTTTTCTGTTCAAACTCTTTTTTCCCCACTCCTCTGGGCATTTTTCCCCCTTTAAATGTGAATATCTGTAGAACTGCAGCAGGTTCAGCCATCTGAGAGAAAGTGGAAGGGAGATAAAGTGGGGTGCTTCAAATATTGAACAGCTATTGATATGGCTTAACTATAGGATTTGGCAATATGAATTGAAAGGAAACCTCAGAGCCTAAAGGAGTTTCCCCAGCATGAGCCTGTGCCAAGCAGGCCTGTGAACAGTGGCCATAATGTGTGAAGAACACAGGCCTTCTTCTAAAAATAGCAGTGGCGTTTCCTTTTGCATATGCATTTCTCTGCAGGATAGAGTGCAGAAAAAAAGCAAGACCCTCAAATGTACATACAGTACAGCCTTACATAAATCCAAAGGCTGCTGTAATTATTATCTCGCATGCCGAGAAGGAAATAACTTGCTTCTATCAAGAACAGAGGAAGAAGAAGGAGGGGAGAAAGCTCCAAATCTTTTCAAACTGATTCTTCCTGACAATATGTCATTTGAAACCTAGGGCATGCTGGCAATGATATGGTTTCATTAATTCTATATAGTTGTTGATTTGGAATTCTAATTCTATGGTCCTCCAGGTGCTTTGTAGCCTTCTCTTCCCTCCAGTCCTTGTGATAGTCAAACAACTATCATTGAAAAGGCCATGAAGTTTCTTTCTGCCTTGTTCTATTGTGATATTAGAGCAGTTCTTTCTTCTTTTCACCAGCTTCTTCTCCATTCTTTGATGAATTCCAGCTTCTGAAAAACTGACTTTCTTTGTCTCATTACCTGAGAGGGAAAATGGCTACAGAAGTTCATCCCTGGGGAATAAAAGTCAACAGGCAATCCTTAGCTTGCATCATATGTATTTTTGTAGCTTTGCTGTACCACAAGTTGCAACTTCTCATTATTTTACTTTTATTTTTCTTCTTACTTGCAGACCTTTCAGTTAGAACATAGGGACCAGGATGGTGGGACTTGTAGTTTCATCCAATATTTTTATAAACTGTAAAATATTTAATCATTTAATTAATTCATCAAACGTCTATGCCAGGGGTGTCAAACTGGCTGCCCATGGGCCGGATGCATCATGCACAGGCCACACCCACACCGGCTCCACAAAGGCAAAAATGTTGTGATATGCCATGATGCATCACATGACACGATTGTGTTTGACACCCATGGTCTACACTGCCTGAAGTTCTCTAGGCAGCTCAGAGTAGTAGATACAAAAAACAAAATCATATAAGAAAAGAGTAGCAAGCACCAGGAAGGAGCAAATCAAAAAGACCTTTCACCCTGTTCCTCAATTTAAAGGGATCCAAGCACCCACTAAACAGATGCCTTGGAAGAAAGCCAGGTTTTTAAGTCTTGCTTAAAGGCATTTATGGGTAGGTGGCTGTCCATATCTCTGGGAGAATATAAAAGCAATATAAAAGGCTCACTTCCTGAGTCCTCTTAAATAACACTGCTTAATTAAATCAGAGCAAACTGACTCTGTTGCATCACATGGGGCAGGCAAACACTATAAAAGTCATACGGCCCCTTAGATAACTGGAGCCTTTGTTGTGTAGAATTTTAAAGGAGCTTACAAAACCCCTAACATACCTTGAAATGTACCCAGATGCTTACTGGTAAGTAGCACAACTCATGGATTAGAAATGTTTTATGGCTATGGCAAGGCTTGCCCATCACTGCTCATGCTGCTCCATTCCAGACCAGTTCCAACTTTTGGGTGTTCATCTCTAAAGCAGCTCTGTATATACTATACTGCAATAGTCAACCCATGAAGTGACCATGGTGCGGATGATTGTAAATAGGGCCTCCCCAAACAGGAATGGATGCAACTAGCAACCAAGCTGAACCTACATTAAAGCTTCGTTGTTAGGAACTGAGTAGGAACTGATAATCCAGGAAGACCACAGGTTAAACAGTAATCTAAATGGAACAATCAAGCCCCATTCAGGACCAGAGGCCAAAGATCTCCAGAAATGGTGGGTCCAAGGGCCCACAGCTACTTAGTCTTATGAGGGCTGAGCTGGAGCTTGTTCCTCTCCATTCAGGCTCCACAAGCCTTCAGGCACTGGGATAAAACTTTGACAGCATAATTTGTCTGGCCAGAGGTCAAATGTATAAATGAGTATCATCAGTAAATATTAAACAAAATGGGAGAACCTCACAAACTAGGGGTTTCAGACTTGATCTGTCACATCAATCAAAGTCAACAGGAACTAATTGTATAGAGAACAGATAATCACGATAGAATCTTCCCTCTCATAACTATTCCCCATAGATGGTCCAGAATAATATCATGATCAGCTATTGAGAAACTAAGGTCAATCAAGACAATTATACCATCCCCATTATAGCTCACTGATAAGCACACTTAGCCCTGTCTCAGTACCATGTCCTAGACAAACTCCTGACTAAAAAGGATCCAGATAATTCAGATTCATCCATGGTTTCCAGTAAACTGCAACCTAACCATGAGTAGAATTAAGTTCTTAACATATCACCAAAAAGGGGATGTTGGAGACTGGATGAAAAGTACTGTTATACATACTTTATAACCAAGAGAAAGAGAGATGGCAGGATTTTCCTTATTTTCAATCAGTCTGTGTAGTTTCATACAGAAAAACAGAAAAAAGTGTGTTAGAAGGAATAAAAATAATAGGCCATTTCACAGAAGGATTTTAGGAGACTATTGCTTGTTTTAAAAATTAAGCCCTTTGTTCAGGAATTACATTTACATAGAGAGTCTAAATTCCTGATCTAACTATATTCTAAGTTCAATAGTTTGCTGGATCACATGAAGAATGGCACAGTATCTACTCTACTGAGAGGGTAGAGGAAAAACAACTCTGGAATAAACAAGAACCTGAAGTGATGACTACCCTGAGAATATTAGTCTGACCTGTTTGAAGCTTGCAAAGTAGTTTCAAAGTGGAAACATAAAGAAGTCACAGAGGGGATTTCATACACAGTGACTACATCCATTGCCCCTAATTGCCAGTAGGTTGAGATGGCACCACAAAGCAATGCATACGAAAGTGGCAATTTCTACCCCTCTTTTCAGAAGGTTGTACATCAATTCATGACCCTCTTTACTTTATTTAGGTCTTCAGTAATGGCTTGGTGAGAATAGCTGTTACTGTTCCTTCTGTCAGGGCAGAATTTCAGCTCAATATAGGCTTTATCTCTTATGTAGTAGTATTTAATATCAACATGCTTTGTGCGCAGCGACTGGGGAAGCAAAATACAGCTGTTATTATCTCGCTGGCTTTGGTTCATCAAACCCAAAATCCAATAGCCCTTTCTATATCCAGGTCTGCTCTTTACAAGCTTGAGTTGAAGATATGCATTCTGCTTTAGTAGAGGAGAGGGCTGAAATTTTCTGGTTTTTTTACTAGTCTGATAACTGTTCTAATTTATTACAATAAATTGCCATAATTTGGTCTTCTCTGTCTTTGGCCCAGGTTGTCTGTCCGGCTGTCTGTGTGTCTCTCTGTTTATGGCCATGTAGCATCCTAATCTAAGGTTTTTGTTTGCAGGCTACATTACTTCACATCTGTAGTTCCTTTCTATCGGTTTGATTCTAGTTCAAGGGTTGAAGCTGCATTGATTTTTCTGCACAGCCTTCCTACTGCTGCTACCGTATCTAGTCTTTTTACAGTTGATATGTACAAGAGTATTCCAATTGCTCTTCCGCACTTAGTGTTGTCTCGTAGTGGTTTACTAGTGCTGTTATCTGTAAGGAAATTAGTTTCAGTTGGAGTGTCCATGTCATTAGCTCTGTCAGTCTGAGGCACTGTATCAGAGCCATTATCTTCAGCTCTTGGTTAAGGAAGACACTTTCTTACTCTTCTCTTTCAGTTGGTGTTCTAAAGTCAAAGGCAACCTCTCCCACCTGCTTCACCTCTCTTTCTTTGCTTACCTGCTTTAAATTTCTTCCCTATCCTTTCAGAATGCAAAATCAGATAATCAGCCCAAGAGATATATCAATTGGGTACCATTGCCTTTCAAATACAAGTTGGTGTTGTTTTTTAACGGGTATAAATCTCCCTCTAGGAAGCCTTTGGTTAACTATTTCACTCTAAGCTCTAGCAGCTTGGTTCTGGTCATAAAAGGACTTTGACAGCTTGCACATGAACCCTGTTTTTCCAGACTTTTCAATCCCAGATGGCTGTTATATGTTTATGTCTCCTTTAATGTCCTTCTATGGGAAAGTTGTCTACACTAACAGATGTTGAACATGCCTTTTTTTTTCCTGCAGGATCACTTTCTGTAATTCTTGGTGGAAGCATGCTTCCCCATTGCTGTGAATATTGCCTTTCCTAAATCATCTCCATTCTTGGGGGGGAGGGGGTTTCGTTATCTATGACAACTACCCTAGTTTTGAAGCTTTGGATAGCTGCTTCTGCTTCTCCTTGGATGGTAAAAGGTCATTTAATGGTCTTTTCCCTGTTATTTCCCTGATGTTCAGGAATTTTGTAAGGATCCGTGTTTATTCTTGTGGAAGGATTTAGTATCTTATTTTGTAGCTTGCAACCATTTTAAAGCATCTGGGATACCATCAATATCCTGCTGAGACTTGTATTTGTCTCATCCTTTTTCCCCCAAAAGAGATAGACAATAGAGTGATAACCCTTTGCTGGATCTGCCTCAAATCCTATATGTTCTTCTTACTCAGGATTCCATTAAAGTTTACAGTATCTTATTGCTATGGCAGTTGCATGATCACAACCTCTTCTTGTTCAGATTGATGCACTGTTTTTTTCTCCTATTGGGATATCTAAATACATTGCTGACATCTCATCAGTATTCAGTTTACGTCTACATTTAAAGTTCATCACTATCTGTAACTTAACCATTCCTGTGGTAGGATCAGGGTTGCTATATCATTGCTGGCCAGTTCACAGCCAATACATACAGCATGCCTTATCACTTCTGCAGTGTAGTTTCCCCCTCTTTTACTTGTAAGCATAAATATGCTTAACATTTGGTTTAGTTCCATTCAGCAGTTCAATGACAAGACTTCTTGGCCTTTATTGGGCAACTGTTGGGCAAATAAATTGCAACCATGACTACTTCTCCACGGTATTTGACAGACCAGCATCAAGAATCACAGTTCTTGTCAATTTTAGTGGCACTCTATTATTTCTTTCTGCCATACCATGTTGTTCTGAGGTAAATGAAATTGTTTTTCTCATGCTTAATGCTTTCCTCCTGTACGTAACTCCTTTCCAGGATATTTATCACCATCATCAGTACTCACAGTCTCAAGTTTTCTTTCAAAAGTATTGCTCACTCTGGCCACATTGAACTTTTGTGACATTTCACCTTTCTCTTTAAGAAGAAGAAATCATCTGTATATTTCTGGGGGTAACAATCTCTGAAGGGAGATGAAAATCTTTCTCTTCCAAAATGCTTTTGGGTATTAATACTACCATGCTAAATGTCAAATTACAGTTTAGCTATTATTGGAATTGTACATTGCATTAGGGATTTTAATATGAATTAATTTTAATACTGGTTTTGTACTGACTTTTTATTGTAAACTTGGTAAGCTGCTTAGAATCCAGCAGGTTTGTGTTGGTACATAAATCAATTAAACAAATGGAAGATTTATTAGAACTTTAGAACTTATAATTATGTCAGAAAATATTTATGTTATTAAAGAGATATGAAGAGACCCTTATTATCTGTGCAGTTGGAGTTATGGGTAAAGTTTGGACTGTTACAACATTTCTTTTGTAATACTTAATTATGGTTTACTGGAGTCATTCATTAGGAATGAATCCTTTCCTGGGAACTTCCTTTTGTTTTAAGACATCATGACTGCTACAAGAATCATTTGTGTGAAATTTGTCTTTAAGGGTATTTCTTTGGTAAGGATTTTTCCTTCTCTCTCTCTCTCTCTCTCTCTCTCATTTTCTCTTTCTTCCTCCATCTCAACCTCCCTCCAACCATTTGTTTTTGAGATGCAAATTACTTCCAGGTGGGGGGGAAACAATCCCTGCTTTCTAATCTGTGAGCATGTAGACTTGTTGTGAAATCCTTTCCTTTTTTTTAAATTTTTTTTCTTAGGTTAAAACTGCCATGTATATTCTGGGGCATTGATTGGTATGAGTGTGTATCATTATGTTCCATTTACCTCCAAGCTAGAGGAATGCACTGAATGGTGGGTAGCCGCTAGATTGCAGAACCTTCTTTTTGTAAAATGGTGTGAGATGCTTGGAGAAACTGGTAATTAGCTGCATAAAATGCTTTCTGTCTGAAGAATTGTCCAATCCAAATCTATTTAAAGATTAAAAAAGAAAAGAAACAATTACGAGAATTTGGGACTTAAAATTGCTTACCAGCTATCAACAATACATTCAGTAGATTGCATAGATCGTTTAATCATTACCTTCAGCACTATGGTTTACTAGTACCTACTATATAAACGATCACATCTACCTGTATAGTTTATGCATGAAGACTGTATCTGCATCTAATAATTAGCAAATACTGATCTATAAAATGAAAGTTAGTAAGAATGAATTATATATATATATATATATATATATATATATATATATATATATATATATATATATATATATATATATATATATATATATATATATATATACACCCCAGAGTACATGGATTTTATACTATTGCATACACACACACACACATAAAATAGTATAAAATCCAATTGTAAAACAGCTGTTTATTCTTTAAAAACCATAAAACAATAAAATCAACCATTTATAAAATCTAAAAATCTAAAAAATAGACTGTCTTAGCTTTCGCTGATTCACTGTCAGCGTAATCAGAGTAGGCATTAGGGGGGTGGGGAGTTTGTTTATAAGCCCAATTGACTCTGCGCCCTACTCATTGACCGTGTAATGGGCCCACCTGTTCTAATTGACCGTAGTTGCTCTAGTTGTCCTGCATCTCCCTGTCCCTTGCGGAGGGACAGGCAAATATGCTTGGGATTTGTATTTTTAAAGTATCTAGCTATCATCTAGGGACGTGGTGGTTCAGTGGGTTAGGATGCTGAGCTTGTCGATCAGAAGGTCGGCAGTTTGGCGGGTCGAATCCCGAGTGCCACGTAGCAGAGTGAGCGCCTGTTACTCGTCCCAGCTTCTGCCAACCTAGCAGTTCGAAAGCACGTAAAAATGCAAGTAGAAAAATAGGGACCACTACGGTGGGAAAGTAACAGCGTTCCGTGCGCCTTTGGTGTCTAGTCATGCCGGCCACATGACCACGGAGACGTCCTCGGACAAACGCTGGCTCTTCGGCTTTGAAACGGAGATGAGCACTGGCCCCTAGAGTTGGAAACGACTAGCACGCATGTGCGGGGGAACCTTTACCTTTACCTTTAGCTATCATCTATCTATCTTACAGTAGCTATCTAGCATCTATTCATCTGAATTAATCTGCTGTGTGTGTGTGTGTGTGTGTGTGTGTGTGTGTGTGTGTCCTGTCCAAAGCCATGTACACAGAACATACAGAAAGCTGATTGCACAATTTACTGATAAGTTTGTGAAATAAAGAAACAAGCACCAAAGGAAGTGTTAGTGCAAACACATGCTCACACAGTAGAAAAAAATAAGTCCCCCAAAGTTCAACAAGCTTCCCTTCAGAGGGTTCCAACCCAAAACAGAAAGCACAAGAGTGGTTAAGTAGAATCCAATGATCCAAACACTCTAGAAGTTTAACCAGTTGGTCTATGTCCAGAATCAAAGTCAAGAAATTTCAAAGTGGGAATCAATACCACTTGGAGGCTCCAGCTGGTGCAGAATGCGGCCGCACGAGTTGTGATGGGGGTCTCCTGATACTCCCATGTAACACCTTTGCTCCACGAGCTGCATTGGCTTCCAGTTGTCTTCCGGGTGAGATTCAAGGTGCTGGTGATGACCTATAAAGCCCTAAATGGCATGGGTCCGGATTATTTACGGGAGTACCTTTTGTCGGCGTTACCTTCTCATCGTCCTGTGCGCTCCCACAGAGAGGGCCTCCTCAGGGTGCCATCAGTCAGGGAATGTTGACTGGCGGCCCCCAGAGGGAGAGCATTCTCTGTGGGCACGCCTGCCCTCTGGAATCAGCTCCCTGTTGAGCTCCGAATGGCTCCCGACCTTCGCTCTTTTCGCCGCGACCTGAAGACTTGGCTATTCGAACTTGCTGGCCTGGACTGAAGGACTGGGATTTTAGATTTAAAATTTTACATTTTACATTTTAGAATGTGCTTTATTGTTTTGGGCTACCTGGTTTAATTTATTTTAATTTTTGTATATTATGTGTTGCATATAGTGTTTTAATTGCCCTGTACACAGCCCCGAGTCTTTCGGGAGAGGGGCGGTATATAAATCCAAATAATAAATAAATAAATAAGTCACATAGAGTCTGGGTAAAAAAATGGTTGTTGCCAACCAAGAGGCTTGAGCTTGCTGCTCTTAAATAAAACCATGGTAATGTTGCTTATTTGGAAGAGTAAGGCTCCTTACTTGAAGAGGGCCTTCCCTCTGCTTTCCTCTTCCCATGGTGAGCCCTTTGACGGGGTGGGTGGGTGGGCAGCTCAGACTTATTCTCTTTAGACAGCAGCAGCAGATTGTTATTGGACACCCCACCTCTTCAGACTGCAACTGCTCAAGCACATTCATTTGGAAGGCCTGGAACCAGCAGTTCATTGTCCATTTACTCATCAGAGTCTGAACTTGCAATGACACTCTGCCTGGAAAAAAGCTGATGGAATTCTGATCAAAGGAGAAAGTGTAATGTAGCGTAGTCACACACAGAGATGGACACTCGACTGGGTGAAGAGACTTCTTTATTGATGGTCAGGAACGAAGCTAGGGAAAGGGGGTTACCTGGCATACCTTTATACCTGCCCAGGTGAATATCAACCAATGAATTCAAACCTGGGCTTCCCGCCAGTGCAGGTGGCCAATATATTTAAACCCTGGCTTCCTGCCAGAGCTGGCCATAGCCCGGGGCTGTCAAACTCGTTTGAACCAGGCTTTCCCGCCAAATGCGGTTATAACCTGGAGCTGTCCAGCCCCACGCCTCCTGCTGTGCTGACAGCCTGTGTATGCTTTAGTCGCATACACTACAGAGAGAGAGGTGATAATGAGCAAAATTTGGGAAGTATAGTGTGGCAGGGAACTTAGAATTGAATAAGCAAATTGCCATATACAACTAGAAAAAGGGATCCCGTTACTATCTTCTTTCCAGCATCCCATTTTCCCTGTTTCTTTCTAGATTAACCAACTCTCAAATATTCTAGGACATGGACCAGCCCCAGAATATTGTATTGTATTTACTCAAAAGGACCATACATCACTCAGCTTTCTTCCTTGAATCATAGGAAGACATCCTGTTTTAACTATGCCTCTTGTTGTAGGTCGAGTAGTATCCCCCTTCTCACTCAAAAGATTTTTTTAAAGTCCTTTATAATTTATCCTGGGCTCGTATTCACATGTGAGTGTAGCTGTATGCAGCAGAATATGCATGCAGAAGAAATAAACATAAAGGAGAGCAATTGACAAAAACATTTTGGAAACTAGTGTCTATATTTAAAGTTAAAGAAAAAGATATTTATTAGGAAATTATATACAAATATGGGGCTACTAGTGAATTGATGTCCCTAAAATAGAGGGATAATATTGTGGTCAAAAATGACATGTGAATGCTGGATCTGAGCTACTGAAACCTCTCTGGAGAAAAGAGAAACATCAAGTTTATCTACATGTACTCAGGACAGCAGGAACTGCATTTTTGTAATCAGCTTGCAATCCCCTGGGAGTTGGAGATTTCATTCCACTTATAGTTGCTAATGTAGCCTATACAAACTCTAGCTTCAACTAAGATTCAGCTCTTGATCTCTTGAGATTTATTTATTTATCTTTCTGTTTAGCTATTTATTAATTTGTGTCTTAAAGATTGAGAACCTTCAGATTGGCAGTTAATGAAATCATTAGATGAGTTTTCTTCAATCTTTATAAAATAAGTTTTAACAATTTTATATACCGTATTTTTCAGACCATAAGACGCACTTTCCCCCCCAAAAAAGTGGGGGGGAAACAAGGGTGCGTCTTATGGTCCGAAGGTGTGGTACCCCAGATTTTGCTCCTCCCCCATCGCCCACCAGCCCCGGGAGAGCCCCGCGCAAGTGCCTCGCCGGCCTCTGAACCCTGCTTTTTGAGCAGGAGTGGCTATCAAGCCCCGGGTTCAACAATCAACCGAGGGAGGGGATCCGTGCAGCAACCCGGCTACCTGCCCTGCCAGCTGCTCGTTGCTCTGCCGATCAGCTGGGAGGCTGAGACACCGGATTTTATCCATGGACCAGAGGAGAACACCGCTGATCAGGTGGGAGGCTGGGATTCCGGATCCGACGCCACCAGCCAGCTGTAAGTCCCGGCAGGTGGCCCCAACACAACCGAACAACCGGGAGCATCGGCAACCTTCTCTGGGGGCTGCCAGCCAGCTGGGAGCCCGGGGCTTGACGGCCGCTCCTGCTCAAAAGCACCAGCACTGCCAGGTGACTGGCGGCCACGAGAGAAGGTTGCCGATGCTCCTGGCTGTTCGGCGACAGCGGGGCCACCTGCCAGGACTTCCAGCTGGCCGGCGGTGTCGGATCCAGACTCCCAGCCTCCCACCTGATTAGCAGTGTTCTCCTCTGGTCCGTGGATAAAATCCGGAGTCTCAGCAGGCAAGAGGCCGGGATCAGCTTTTGTGAATGGGATTTCTAAGTTTGACTCACCTGATCCCGGGCTCCTGCCCGGCTCACTTGCTTGCGTAAAAGAGGCTGCTTGCTAAGTGAGCCCAGGATCAGCTGAGTTGTGCTGAGAAATCCCACTCAGAAAAGCGGATCCTGGGCTGCTGCCCAGCTCTTTTAGCAAGCAGCCTCTTTTCTGCAAGCAAGTGAGCCAGGCAGGAGCCCAGGCGACACTGGCACTTGCGGCTTTTCCGCAGCACAGACCTGAGGGCTGCTTCGTTCCCACTCATCCTCTCACAGGGCCCGCGCTGCCTGCACTGGTGAGAAACGCAGCGCTTCTTTTTCTGCAGCAGTGGAGCACAGGCATCACTTGGGAAAGACTCCGCGAGATGCACCTTTGTAGCACATTTCCCCTTCTTTTATATATCGGAGGTTTGAAAAGCAAGCTGCTCCCAGGGCATAAAAGTAGAATCCAAACTCATCTCCGTTTCAAAGCCGAAGAGCCAGCGTTTGTCCGAGGACGTCTCCGTGGTCATGTGGCTGGCATGACTAGATGCCAAAGGCACACGGAACGCTGTTACCTTCCCACCATAGTGGTCCCTATTTTTCTACTTGCATTTTTATGTGCTTTCGAACTGCTAGGTTGGCAGAAGCTGGGACGAGTAACAGGCGCTCACTCTGCTACGCGGCACTCGGGATTCGACCCGCCAAACTGCCGACCTTCCGATCGACAAGTTCAGTGTCCTAAAAATATATATGAATATATAACAAAAGGATGATAATGTTGACTTCAAAAAGTTTAAACATTTCAAATGGATTAAGGACCCAGATGGACTTGATTTAAGACTTTGAACTTAATTGAAAGAATCCTTCCTTTTGGAAAATGTCTATGTTTATATTTGGAAAGATGACTTTGAACATTGGATACTAGATGGCCCTAGAAGGAGATGGTTACATCAAGAGAGATCTACAGTGAATGGGCTCAAGAAATTCTAAAATTATTTACTATAACAGAAAATTAGGTGTACTAAAAAAGAAACAGCTCCCACTGAATAAAGCTGGAATTTGAATGCAGATTCAAATATGATAGCTTATAAGATTGTGGATAGTTTCTTTACATTAGATTTCCAAAGAACTCTCTTTGATCTATCAAAGATTTTCTGAGAAGAGACAGTGAAAATGTTGAGAAAGTTTCTCAGTTGTGATACCTTTACTATGCAATTAAAGGTAAAGGTAACGGTTTCCTCTGTTCAGTCATGTCTGATTCTCGGGGGGGGGGTCATCTCTGTTTCTTCACTGAGGGAACCAGCATGGTTCAAAGACACTTCCATTTCCATATGTCTGGCTTGACTATATGCCAAGCTGCATGGAATGCTGTTATCTTCCCATTGAAATGGTTATCTATTTATCTACTTGCATTTGCATGCTAGATGGGCAGGAGCTGGGGTAACAACAGGAGCTTACCCCTGTCATACAGTACTTGGGTTTCAAACTGTCAACCTTCTGGTCAATTACCCCAGTGTCTTAATCACTAGGCCACTGATGTCAAGACCTACAGGGCCTACACTGTTGAAACCTGATCACCAGATTATCATTCAGGACTTGAGGTAGTGCAGCATTGGTTGAACGACCTGTTGAAATCCTGATTCATATGAACTGAGAAGGCTATCAGAAGACAAATGAAAAATCAGTTGTAACAGGGCAAGCCTTTTGAGGAAATAAAAAGAAGCAGAGCACAATTTGAGCACAAAGAAGGATCCAGAGTAGGTGTTTCCAGCAGGGAAGATGTTTGCTGCAGAAAAACATGCTTAAAAGAGTCAGAGAAACTGTCCACGATTAAAGAACATTTTTCCAGGCAGGTGATTCAAGACTAAAAAAAAGGCAGAGCAAAAAAAAGAGTGAAGAAAGGAGCAAAAAGGATCAATCAAGGAGGTAGTATGAGAACCATCCAGAATTCTCTTTCCTTGATCCTCAGAGGGGGGAAATATGGAACAAAAGAGGACAGAGAAGAATTAGTGGAAGGAAAGGAGCCTAGTGTATTTCCTATGAGAATTCTCCCAACCCATCAACAAAAAGAGAAGAGACTGGAGATAATATATGTCCCCTGATACGTGGAGTCAGCAGAGAAAGAAAGGTAGATAAAAAAATTGAAGAGGAGTCCTGCCTTGAAATGGAATAGTCACCTGAAGTAAGGCTGGCTTTATCTCTAGAAGGTGAGAAAAATGATGATCCAAAGGCATTCTGTGTACATCTACACTCTGAAGGAAAGGAATAGTCCTCAGATGCCTTTCAGAGTTTTTTTTTTAAAAAACAACAACAATGTGATTGTAAATAAATGCCATTCTCTGTAAGAAAATAATAAGAAAAGAGAATGTGAAGTGGATGTTTGACAAGCTACTTTGCACCTTGAAAGCTGTGTTTTACTTCACTGAGGCTCTTCACATTTCCTTGAGGTCTCAACAAACTGCTCTGTTAGCTGCCTCTGCCTGCATGCTCCACATGCATGGAAACATCTTACGGCTTTTCCAATAGTCAGCTAGAAGCACCCAAAGGGACTTCTACTTGAGCTTTTTCAGTTATTACGTGATCCGGAAGAGGCGTTAGAAGTGAGGCAAAACAAACCAAATTGGATACTTTGCTTTGCCTTCAGAAGCATGAAGCAGCTGGGGGTGGGGGTGGGGGTGAGGGTTTCCCACCAATTTTTGCACAGACCTAATACAAATCAATACCATATTCCCAAGGGGACCTCTTAGATTATGGTTCCTTCTGCCGTGTCAGAAAGACAGTTTTAATATTAACATTAGCCCACCTATCCAATTCATCCTAATTTATTTTACATTTATGTCCACCCCAAATGATATCTATTAGTCTGCACTGTCCATTTCTAGGAAGGTCTTTCACGTCACCCAGGATAGAAGAATCACCTCATTCTGGATGAAAAGGGGGGGGGGAAATGAGGAAAGAAGAAGAAATACACGATTAATTATTCTTAATATTGGTCAGTAGTATTGCTGAGGTTCATAATGTAAAGTGAAAACAGTGTCTGCTTTGAAAATGATGCTATCATATTCTCACTCAAAATGTTACTGAGTTTCAGAAATGAGGGAAGAAGAGGCAACAGGAATCATAGCTGATTTAGAAATCTTAATTAGAAATCCAGCACTCTAAAGACTAATATTGCTTTCTGTTCCCATTCTGTTCTTTCTGTTTGTAATAGGGAATAATGACATGCCAATTGTATATAATTATGGAAAGCTATTTAGGGAACTGAATTTTGTCTCTGTGTTTAATTATGCTAGGTTGGCACTTGATTGTTACTGTGGTGCATATACAATTTTTATTTTCTCTTTTTCATTTTTGATTAAGCCTCAGATTCAGGGTTGCTTTGTCTGTGATTTTCTCCATGACTGTTCTTTGCCCAATATCTCCTATATCAGATGTCCCAATATGTCCTAACTGAGATTTTAGGAAACTAAACATGGCAGTTATATGACCTGCCAGTTATGAGATATTTCTTCTTCTGGGATGAAGAGCTAGTGTAGCAATGATTTTTCCTAGGGTAGGACTAATTCATGCAATTTTGAAGTGTTTTGAATCTACAATATAAGCAGATGCATTTTCCACTTAAAGTTCCATTTCCATCTTTTTTCCCCCTGCTGGACAAAATGGTCATCCCCATTTGTGCAAGGCAACAAGCCTCATGCACCCTCTTCCTTTAAAGGGGCTTGCATGAGAGGCAGACAGATCTTCTATAAAAATTATACCCAATCAACTATGAGGGCATATCTAATAATTTCTTCCCTTCCACTTCCTTTCTCTGCAGATTCAAAGGGAAGACGCTGTTTCCATCTTTTTAACCATCCTGCTTAACAGCTCTTGCTAGATTTTTTAATGAACTGCAATAATAATAATAATAATAATAATAATAATAATAATAATAATAATAATAATAATAATAATAATAATAATACAAAGATTAAAAACAAGGAAATAAGAATGTGTTATTACAAATCAAATCCAACGAGAAGAGAATATATGAAAAAATGTATCAGTTCTGGAAAGAACAACATCCAGAATCAGAAATAACAGAACAGAGGCTTAGCAGATCAACAGTAACTTATAATATGAAATAAAGTATTCACAGAAGAATTAGAAGAACTGTGAAGTAACTCCATTACTTCTTGTCCTGCACTCAGGTGCTTTATCAGGCTAGACATACCCAGTTCCCGCAACTGTTCTTCATATATTTTAGCCTCCAGTCTCTATATGGCCAGTACCTAAAAAAAATTATTAGACAAAGATAACAACAAGACATGACAATGGTTAAGAGGAGGAAGTTTAAAGATAGACAGAGGGGCTGATTCTGGCTTCACAAGACCAAAGCTTAAGAACAAATGCATACAAAGCCAGAATTGAGAAGATTGCAACAGATAGCAAATGTCACTTCTTCAAAGAAGCTGAAGAAATAACGAACCACTTAGTTAGCTGCTGCAAGAAGATCTCACAGATTGATTACAAACAAGCAGCAGCATGATAAAGTAGTAACAATGGCACATTGGACTATCTGGAAGAAATATCATTTGTCTGCAAGCAAAAACTTGTGGGGCCATAAATGAGACACAGTAATAAGAAATGAAGAAGCTAGAGCAGGGGTACCCAACCCTGGTTCCTGGACCAGTACTGGTCCGCGGCATGCCAGCAACTGGTCCACACAAACAAGCAAAGCCCCATCCACAAGATGGAGGCAGCACACAAAACCACACACCCTCCAGTCCACGGAAAAACCTCTCTCCCCGGTGCCCAAAAGTTGGGGATCTCTGAGCTAGAGTGCTCTGGGAATCCTAGAATTCAAACAGACAACCACCTGACATCTAATACCACAGACTTAACAATTGTAGATGAGAAAGACAAAAAAAAGTCTGGATAGTGAATGTTGCAGTATCTGGAGACAGCAAACTAGAAGAAAAAGAACTGGAGAAAATTACATAATATATAATATATAATTCTATTACATAATAGAACAACTATGGCAAAAGAAAACAAAAGTAGTACAATTCCAACAGTAATAGGTTCTTTAGGTGTAATTCCAAAACATCTGGAGCATCAGTTGGACATCACCAGCACTGACAAAGTCACCATCAATCAATTACAAAAGGCAGCTTTATTTAGAACAGCTTACATCCTGCAATGATACCTTTAACACCATCAAACAACAGCATCTGCCTATATCAGGTCCTTGGGAAAGACTTAATAGGAGGATAAAAAAAATCCAGTATAAAAATCTGTCTGATTGTATGAACAACCACTATAATAATACTTGGAATAACTTATGTCCTGTGACAATACCTTTAGAATCATTAAACAACTGCCTATACTGTGTCCTAGGGAGGAACTAGATAGGTGGACAAAAATGCCAAACCCAGGATAAACCTCTATATACCCAAACATAATTTGTTAAATTTATATGCTTTGATTTACTAACTGAATCATCACCATAACTTGTGGTAAAAATGCTATATGTGAAAAGTTGATTACTGTAAAGACCCAAAACACTTTAATCAAAACATTTACTAGGAGAATGGTTCATACTAAAACAGGAACCATGCCCATGACTAGTAAAAAAAAAACCTATCCATTAGTGGCATAGCAAATTATATGGACACTGAGAAATCTCACACACATTTGATGCTGCCTGATTTTGTCTATACCGAAATTGAAATAGTTTCATTTTATTTATGATTCTGAACGTGTGAATGTTTTTTACAAGAAGACATACAACTCAGCAATGAGATTTTATGTATGAAACTATGTTAATTCATTTGACACACTTGCTGGAATAGTTGCCTCTACTATTCAAGGCTTTTTATGATAATGAACTTCTATGTGCTGTTTTATTCTACCTGATTATTTCCATTTCCTACCATAACAATTACACCAGGCTAATGATTTCCTAGCTTTCTGCAGTTATTCCTTGTGCTGAACTGAGTTTTTTTAGGTTAACTGTATGTTTCCCCTTCATATTCAACCATTTTACTAACATAGATGCAGATCTATATCTGTATATGATATACAGATGACATGATAGCAGTGTTCCAATATCTCAGGGGCTGCCACAAAGAAGAGGGAGTCAAGCTATTCTCCAAAGCACCTGAAAGCAGGACAAGAAGCAACGGATGGAAACTAGTCAAGGAGAGAAGCAACCTAGAACTAAGGAGAAATTTCCTGACAGTTAGAACAACTAACCAGTGGAACATCCTGCCTCCAGAGGTGGTGAATGCTCCAACACTGGAGGTTTTTAAGAAGAGACTGGACAGCCATTTGCCTGAAATGGTATAAGGTTTCCTGCCTGAGCAGGGGGTTGGACTAGATGACCTCCAAGGTCCCTTCCAAATTATTATTATTATTATTATTATTATTATTATTATTATTATTATTATTATTATTATTATTATTATTATTATTATTATATCATTCGAAATATTATTTACCTATAATAAATTTCCTTCAGAAAAAGGGTGGGGGGAGGTAAGACTGATATGGCATCTTTTCATACAAAAGATCTTCAATTAATAAAAACTAAAACTGCAAAATCCATCCCAATTTCAGACTAGAGTTAAGGCTGTCTCATATTAGTTCAAAAGTCAGAGAAAATCAAAGTTTACTCTTTCATAGTTTATTTATTGTGGTGAAATCTCCATCTAGACTAGAGGAAGGTGTTAAGAGGGGTCTGAATTTGGAAGGCAATGGCACAGGCCAGACTCCCCCATAATAATATCTTACCATTCCTATGGGAGTACAGTAGTCTGGCAAGATTCTTGTAACACAGTCAACTAGCAATAAACTACTGTTGAGTTTCTTCATGGGTGATTGCTTTCACCTGGTTTTTACACTCCAGATATGTGGACAGAAAACTGAGCCATCCAAATGCAGATAGACTGGGTTAGTCTTTTTTAACAATTGGTTAAATAGTACTCGTTAAAAACCTGTTACTTGTTAAGTAATTGTGAAACACAAATAGTTGCAAAAATAAGCCTATTTACCTACTAGCATTAATGATAGATTTCAACCAGGTTTAGGACTGCTTCCTATATTCAAGTCATATTATTGGAATCCTCTTGTTAGAATTAAAAAAAAATGCCTCGGCCATCCTTAAAAACAACATCATGGTATTAATTTCAGTTCAGAAAATGAACTTTCTCAACCTTAAACTGTGGCACACCAAGGCAATTATTTCAATCATTTGTCCTGTTTCCTTTTTCCTTACTGCTGTTTCATTTGTTGTCTGTTAATATTTTTGTCCATTATTTTAATAATGTTTCAATTGCTAGAGAAATTTCAGACAACCAATTTGATGAATCGCTAGGGAAAGTCACTTAAGGAGGCCAAAATTGCTATGATCATAAATTGCATCAAAAAAAAATATAACAGAAGCTGATAAGTACAATCTGCCTCATTCTGTCAAGGGAAGCGGTACTGTGAAGTGCAGAAGAATGAAAGCTTGGAAAATTAGGGAAAAATAAATTCTAAACAACAAAATCAAGAGAAAAACTAAATGTCTGTTCAGAACCAAGCACCACAAAAATTTAAGTATTTATTTATTTATTTATTTGATTTGTATACCGCCCTTCTTCCTAAGGACTGCTAATACAATGAAAACACTATCTTTTCATATTACACTGTAAAAATAAGGAGAGGATGAAACCATTGCTTTAAAGAAATACCACATTTTGATCCCTAGAATAGGATTTGGGATAGGAATCCCTCAGTTTTATAATGGCTTTGGGATATACTAGGATAGCCATGAATGGCAATTGCCTTCTTTTTTTTCCCCTTTGGGTAAGCAAAATGGGGGGGGGGGAGGATGAAAACACAACTATTTTCACCACTATTTCTGACAGTGTTTTTCTTGGCTATAAGGAAAAGTCACTGAGGTTTTGGAGATACTGATTGTATCTAGCACTTTCCATCCTCCAGAAAGATCTTCAAAAGCACTCTTTAGTGTGCCTCCTTCTAATGGCAGAAAGTGAAGAGGAACTAAAGAGCCTCTTGTTGTGAGTGAAGAAGGAGAGTGCAAAACTTGGGTTGAAACTAAACATTAAGAAAACCAAGATCATGGCATCCGGCCCTCTCAATTCCTGGCAAATAGATGGGGAAGAAATTGAGGTAGTGACAGATTTTATTTTCCTGGGCTCCAAGATCACTGCAGATGGGGACTGTAGCCAAGAAATTAAAAGACGCTTGCTCCTTGGGAGGAAAGCCATGGCAAATCTAGACAGCACACTAAAAAGCAGAGACATCACCCTGTCAACAAAAGTGCGTATAGTCAAGGCAATGGTCTTCCCAGTTGCAATGTATGGCAGTGAAATCTGGACCATAAGAAAGGCTGAGCGCCAAAGAATTGAAGCCTTTGAACTATGGTGCTGGAGAAGACTCCTGCGAGTCCCTTGGACTGCAAGGCGATCAAACCGGTCAGTCGTAGAGGAGATCAACCCTGACTGCTCTTTAGAAGGCCAGATCCTGAAGCTAAAACTCAAATACTTTGGCCACCTAATGAGAAGGAAGGATTCACTGGAGAAGAGCCTAATGCTGGGAAAGATTGAGGGCAATAGAAGAAGGGGACGACAGAGAATGAGGTGGGTGGATGGAGTCACTGAAGCAGTAGGTGTGAGCTTAAATGGACTCCAGAAGATGGTAGAGGACAGGAAGGCCTGGAGGAACATTGTCCATAGGGTCGCGATGGGTCGGACACGACTTCGCAACTAACAAGACAAGAAGCGTGCCTTCCATACAGAAGCTTTCTGTTTAGGCTGTAATGCCCGCCAGCCTTTAGATATCAAGAACTCTAAGGCTTTACCATAGCTATATGAAACAGTACACACAGTCAGTAGTGGGATTCAAATATGTGAACAACCAGTTCTCTGTGTGGATGCTGTTTCCAGAAGTCCATTCTGGGCCTGGGCAACAAAACATTAGCTACTGGTTCTGCCAAAGTGGTGCAAACCGGCTGAATCCCACCACTGCACACAGTACACACACACACACACACACACACACACACACACACACACATACAGAGTAGGATTTGAACAATGCTCTCCTTTTTTCTAGACCATTTCATATACTTAATTCTATAATATTTATAGAACTAGAGGAGGAGATATTGTGACAAGCTGAAAGAATAGGGCTGCTGCTTTTTCTTTGTTCCTAACAGTATCTTAACGCTAAGACACTGAACAGATTTTTATGGAATAAGGAATGGCAATAAGAATCAGCAAAACTTAACCTGCTTCATTTCACATATCTTGAGAGGCAGGAGAAAAGCAGTTAAAAAGAGAAGTAGCTAGCTGCTAACTGAGAAGTGTATTGTGATTACCAAAAATGATTATATATTCATGACACTATATTGTATATCATGTATTTTAAATGGATGCCTTTTGCACTGAGACATGTTTTTCCCATTTAAGCATTTGACAGAAGACATAAAGAGCATGTCGACTTTCAAACAAGTTCTTCTTTCAGTGGCAGAAATGAACTGTAGCTAAAAGTAATGTTGGCAATATGTGTTGTTCTGTAAAATATGAAAGGGGATTTGCAGATGTCACTGTTTCTGTGCCCACATGCAATCTCTTTTCATCCTCCAAGAGCCTAATATCCCTGCCTGTAAAATGTTTCTGGTGGTGGTGCTGGTGGTGGTTGAGGAGGAGGAGGAGAAGGAGAAGGAGTATTTTCCTACATGAGTTTTTACTACTGGTTGGGATGGGTTTCTGTTTAGCCCATTTTGTTTCCCAAGGCATTTCATTTGAACCACACAGCTTGCATGTCTTAATCAAGCTGTCATCCACTTAGTCCACTGACATCACCCCTCTCCACAATTTGAGAAGCATGAAATAACAAAATGCACATCTGCTAAAGCAGGAGGCATCACACTGCAACCTCTTTTTGTTTGCTCGTTTGGAGTCAAGCACTTTGTTTGAAGAATGCTACCGTCTGTCCTTCATCTGGAAGCTTAGAAATAATTTATAAGCTTTGCTACTTTAACTAATGGAGTCTGTAGTTCTATGCATTCGATGAAGTCACTGTTTTTTATTTGAAGATTCTCTAGATCAGGGCTGAGAATACCCACTTTCCTGACATAACATTGCCTTAAAATATTTGTGAGTTGTAAATAGGAGAGAGAGAGAGAGAGAGAGAGAGAGAGAGAGAGAGAGAGAGAGAGAGAGAGAGAGAGAGAGAGAGAGAGAGAGAGAGAGAGAGAGAGAGAGAGAGAGAGAGAGAGAGAGAGAGAGAGAGAGTAGATGATAGATAGATAGATAGATAGATAGATAGATAGATAGATAGATAGATAGATAGATAGATAGATAGATAGATAGGTAGGTAGGTAGGTAGGTAGGTAGGTAGGTAGGTAGGTAGGTAGGTAGATAGATAGATAGATAGATAGATAGATAGATAGATAGATAGATAGATAGATAGATAGATAGATAGATAGATAGATAGATAGATGATAGATAGATAGATAGATTTAAAAATAAATCTTCAAAAAAATTTTATTTGACACCCTCAGATACTTAAAGTTTTGACAATATTGTATGATACATAGTGGAGATGTGAAATTTGAAGAATGGTTTTTGCATTATGGCAAAAATAATTATAAATATAAGTCCTATGTATTGCACTTAGCCAATATCTACTGCCGAAAGGGTATTATCAATGCATATAAAGAAGATAAATTCTACCACTTTATTCCTCACCTAATTTTCACCTAACCCTAATACGCAACATAACATTTGTGCAATTCAATTTACTTGCATAAAGACACCTAACAATAAACGCTAAGTTTAATCATGTGTGCTATCAGTTAATATTGGTGGTGAAACAAAGTGGTTTTCATCCAGAGAGTTCTATTGGGAATCATTCAACTAATCAAATGCCAACTAAAGTGGCATCTTTTTTACTATTATAATCTTCATCCTCTGCATTCTGCCAATCATAGTATTCAGTGCACGTGCAGCAGAGAGCAATGACCTCTATATAGAGGTGTATAACAACATTGGAATACTGTTTTGTGAGGCTGCCACAAGAGGAAGAGAAGAAATGTTGTTTTCTCAATTGGGCTGTGCAGGTTCAACTGCCAAATAAAAACAGTGTGGCATTCATTCATTCATTCATTCATTCATTCATTCATTCATTCATTCACTCACTCATTCAATCAAACTTGTAAGCAGCCCATTTTGCCAGAGGCAGTTCTTTTCTTCTGGTTGATGAAACCTTTGATTTTTGCAAATGGCATAGAGGTCAAAATGGTAGACAAGTACTTGGAAAGCCAGATTCACCATAAATTATAGAAGCTTGTGCAATGAGTTTGGGTCAATCATCATCCCAAACTCCCTGGTAGGGTAATTGTTTTGGGGGGAACAAAAGAAAGATCATAAAGAGCCTTGGTGGAGCAGTGGGCTAATGCCTCCTCAAGTAACACCAGCTGCCTGCAATTAGTGCAGGTTCGCATCCCACCAGGCTCAAGGTTGACTCAGCCTTCCATCCTTCCGAGGTAGGTAAAATGAGGACCCAGATTGTTGGGGGCAATTAAGCTGACTTTGTAATAATGCTGCTTTGGGGGGGGTGAAAGCCCTAATAAGCAGGCATATACATAGAATGAAGGCTACTGCTAAGCTTGTAAGCCGCCCTGAGTCTTCGGAGAAGGGCGGGATATAAATGGAATTAAAAATAAAAAAATAAAAAATAAAATCACAAAGCAGGAGTGTATCAAAGAGGTCATCTAGCTAGCCTAATCCTCTTGCCTGTGCAGGATCCATACAACAGGTTTGATAGTTTACCATCCAACCTCAGCCAGAGGACATGTAGAGAAAGAGAACTCAGACTTCATGTGGCAGCCTGTTCCACAGCTTAATGGGTCACTCAGTTACAGATTTCTTCCTAACATCTAGCTGGAACTTCTTTCCTTATAATTTTATTCCATTGGCAGGTGGGAGTAATATATATACCACTTGAAGGAAAGGTAGGATATACCTATAGCAGACAAACAAAATAAGACAATCCAGAACTATTGAAGTCCATATACAGTCTCCCCAAAGTCTGTATCATCCAAATACATCCAAACTTGTCAAACTTTTATGGATTCTTCAGCTTTATCATTTGTAAACCTCCATTTTATTCTTTATATGAGGTATATTTGATATATGCTATCACTGATGATGTTACCTAGTTTGGTAATGAAATGTCTGCAAGAAAACCATCAAGGTCAGAGAGCACCAAGGATCTCACAGTTGAACCTTAAGCTACAAATATTCTTTTATCAATATATTTCACATAGTCTGTCATTGCAATGTTGATTTTATATTGTATATTGCAATATTTTGTGTACCACCTTGAAACCCTTTTGGAAACCCAGAAGATGTGGGAAGCCAAATTCTAGTTGGCCACAAACACATATAGGATTTTTTTTTACAATCCTTTCTTTGTTTCCATCAAGTGGTTACCTGGAGGTTTTCAGTTTAGCCTGATAAAGAACCTGACCAATGGATATGGGAAGTTTTGGGGCATCACTGAAGAGGGGGACAAATAAATGAGTATAAAAGGGGAAAGATTAGACTTCCAGTTTTGTATTGTAGCGATGCAGCTGAGGCATTGTGAAGCTCCGCACCCCATGCCTGGTTTTGCCCTGCCTGGGGACTCTAAATGGGTCTAATGTTGCCCTGGAGAAGCAGCAAAGAAGGAGGGGCCCAATGATTTAAGAATGTCAGCAGTCAATAGATTTGATCCAGGGGAACCCCTCCAACCCAACAGGAGAAAGGCTAGCTGCACTCCAGTGACTAGCCCAGGCTACTAGTATCTGAAGTCCAAAAGCACCAACTAAGAACAATTGTGAAGAGCATGTTGGAGCTGGGTGAGAATATTGATCTTCTCTTTACTATTTTGAAACTGATTTCCTGAAAAAGATCCCCAAGAAGCAAAAAAATCCTCTGAAAGTGAGAAGGAAGGGGACTATATTCCCACCCTTCCATAGATGGAAGCAGTGATTTAATTTTTATGAAGGACATAAATACATTGAGATGGACTAATGTAAAGCTATAATTTGGATAAAACTGAAAATTATGGAAATTGTTAAGCTTTTCTACTTAAAAGAATATTGACGGAATTAGAAGAAAATAATTGTTTTGTTTTAAGAGCTGGAAAATAAACAGACACTGACATATAGTGGTGGAACACAGTATAGAATTATAGCCGTCTTGCCTCAGAAACTGGCAAGATGCCCAGAAACAGAGTACTTTTATACTTTTGATCCTCAAGGACTCTTAGCCAAACAGAGAACAGATGTTAATAGAAAAAAGAAAACACACTGGGCTATCTATTGCAGAATGAGAAATATAATTGTTTATGAAAACTGCTGACCTTCTTGGATTATAAATACTTACTGAGCTGTGATATTTAAGTTTAAGAATAGTCTACAGAGAAAGAAAAACTTTAACCTTTTGGCTATTCTCCTATGGGGAAATTACTGGATGGTTTTTAAGTAACTGAATATTTTGGATTTATATTTATATTTATATTTATTTATTTATTTATTTATTTATTTATTATTTATTTATTATATTTTTATACCGCCCTTCTCCCGAAGGACTCAGGGCGGTGTACAGGGCAATAAATATAAAAACAGAATACAAAAGTTAAAAAACGATTAAATATAATGCCCAAATTTAAAACAATAATTAAAAACATATTAAAACCCTGCCCTAACCCATCAAACCAAGTCAGATTGCTCAAATAAATACATTTTTAGATCGCGCTGGAAGGAGCGAAGGTCGGGGGCCATCCGGAGCTCAACCGGCAAGCGGTTCCACAGGTCTGGCGCACCCACAGAGAACGCCCTCCCCCTGGGGGCCACCAATCAGCAGTCTTTGATCGGAGGCACCCTGAGGAGGCCCTCTCTGTGGGAGCGCACTGGATGGAGGGAAGTTGATGCCGGCCGCAGGTGTTGCCTTAGGTATTCCAGACCCATGCCATGTAGGGCTTTGTAAGTCATTACCAACACCTTGAATCTCACCCAGAGGACAACCGGCAGCCAATGCAGCTCGCGGAGCAAAGGTGTAACATGGGAGTATCGGGAAACTCCCAGTACAACTTGCGCGACTGCATTCTGCACCAGTTGGAGCCTCCGAGTGGACTTCAAGGGCAGCCCCATGTAGAGAGCATTAGTCTAGACGAGAGGTCACGAGCGCATGAGTGACTGTACGCAAGGCATCCCGGTCCAGATAGGGTCGCAACTGGAGCACCAGGTGAACCTGGGCAAAGGCCCCCCTAGTCACAGCTCCAATATGCTCTTCTAAAGAGAGCTGTGAGTCTAGAAGGACCCCCAAGTTGCGTGCCCTATCTACGGGGGGTAATAGCTCACCCCCCCATGGCAAGAGATGGAATAATCAGAATTTCCCGGGATGCCGGCACGAACAGCCACTCAGTCTTGTCAGGGTTGAGCCGAAGCCTGTTCCTCCCCATCCAGACCCGGACCACCTCCAGGCAACGGGAGATCACGTCCATCATCTTTATAAAGATAACAGATATATAAGATTATATTGTTTGGAATTTAAGACTGGTTGGTTTGATGAAAATGGAGGTTGCATATACAACTAAAAGTGGTTAAAAAACATGCAATATTCTTTTTTTTTATTAAAAAGTTTTAACATACATTTTATCTTTAACAATCCCCCCTCCCCCTCCCACACCCATCCCTCCCTACCCCTCCCCCCCTCCCCCCCGACTTCCCAGAGCTAAGTACAGGGTATAAAAACAAAAAAAAAACACTCATGAACATCCAAATGCTAGCAACCATAAACTCTAAAATCTATCACTCTCTAGCTCATATAGGATAACTACAAACACTATTACTATTAACTATAAAAAAAGAAAAAAGAAAAGAAAGGAAGACTTATTCAAATGCTACATGTAACTTTTTAGTCCCATATTTGTTCTGGATATACTCAATCCATTTTCTCCACTCCATAATATAACGTTCTTGCGAGTGATCTTTCAAATAAGCCGAAATCTTTGCCATCTCTGCCAGGTCAGAAACCTTTAAAGTCCATTCTTCTATAGTCGGCAATTCCTCCTTCTTCCAATATTGACCTATTAAGAATCTTGCTGCCGTAGTTAAATTCAACATCAACTTAGTGTCCACAACCGCAGCATCTGTAATTATACCTAACAAAAAAAATTGCGGGCAAAACTTTATCCTTTGCTTGAAAATCTTCTGCATGTTCCACCAAATTTTTATCCAAAAGGCCTTAACCTTTTTACAAGTCCACCATATGTGAAAATATGTTGCATCTTCATCGCCACACCTCCAGCACTTGGGCTGATAATTCGAATACATACTTGCAAGCTTTTTAGGATCTAGATGCCATCTATAAAACATTTTATAAAAGTTCTCTCTTAAGTTTTGAGCTTGTGTAAATTTTACGTTCCTCACCCAGATCTTTTCCCACGTGTCCATTGTAATAACTTCTTGAATATTTTGGGCCCATTTTATCATACTGTACAATCTTTAACAAGTTCTGTTTCTGAGTCAATTTCTATCAATGCAAGATATATCCGTTTGATATGTGCTGGACCCTGCTTTCTAATTTGCTTTATCAGATTTTCATCAGTCATTGTAAAACCAGTTTTCTGATCTTCTTTCCACCTGGCCCGTAGCTGAATATATTGGAACCAAGTTTGAACAATCTTCTCATCTTGCAAGAGACTGTACGGTTTCAGACACCAAACATTTCTTTCCAAACTTAAAATCTCCTTATACGTAGTCACATCATGTTTGAAACCAACATTTATATTTTCTATTACGTGTTTTGGGATTGCCCACAATGGTATCTTACAACCTAACTTATGTCTGTACTTCTTCCAAACTCTCAACAATGCTTGTCTTAAAATATGCGCTTTAAACACATTATCTACCTTTTTATCATACAACAAATATGCATGCCAGCCAAACAACAAGTCATGGCCCTCAAGATTTAATAATCTCTCTTGTGTCAAATTAATCCAATCACTTATTCCTGCTAACGCAGCAGCTTCATAATATAATTTAAGATTGGGTATTTTAAGACCACCTCTTTCACGAGTATCCTGCATAATCTTAAGTTTAACTCGTGGCTTTTTCCCTGCCCAAACAAATTTATTGATACCTCGCTGCCATTCCTCCAGATTAGAATCTTTCTTAAGAACCGGTATCATTTGAAATAAGAATAAAAATTTAGGCAGGACATTCATTTTCACTGCTGCGATTCGCCCCAACAAAGACAATTGCAATTTTTCCCAGCTCTCCATTTATTTTTGGATTTTTCCCCACAATCTTTCATAGTTATTTTTATATAACTTTGTATTAGAGGGTGACAAAAACACCCCCAAATATTTGACCCTTTTAACAATCTCAAATCCAGTTAGTCCTTCTAAAAGAGCCTTTTGCGATACTGTCATATTTTTGGCCAGAATTTTAGTTTTTTGTGCATTAACTTTAAATCCAGAAACCTTCCCATATTGCATTATTATCTCCATCAGGTCCACAACAGAGTTCTCTGGCTGGGTCACTGTAACAACCAGATCATCTGCGAACGCTCTCAATCTATAATCCTGATCTCTAATTTGTATCCCCTTAATTCTTTCCGAACTCCGTATTTTTACCAATAATATCTCCAATGTTAACACAAATAACAAAGGCGATAACGGACACCCTTGCCTTGTGCCCTTCTCAATATTACAAGCTTCAGTCAAACTATTGTTAACTATTATTCGGGCAGTTTGTTTTTGATATAATGCCCTAATTGGTTGCAAAAATTTATCCCCAAAATTCATTTTATCTAAAACTTTCATCAAAAATTGCCAATTCAATTGATCAAAAGCTTTTTCCGCATCTAAAAAAATTAGCGCCGCAGGGATCTGGTTGTTCCTTTCCAAAAACTCTAACACATCAACTATATGCCTCACATTATTTTTCATTTGCCTACCACTGATAAACCCAGTTTGATCCCCATGAATCACCTGTTGCAGAACCCTCATCAGTCTATTAGCCAACACCTTAGCAAATATCTTATAATCTGTATTTAAAAGTGATATCGGTCTATAATTTTTTACTTGAGTAGCATCTTGATCTTCCTTCGGTATCAAAGAAATAAAAGCAGTTCTCCAAGACGGAGGCACCTTTCCCCCTCTCTGAATTATCTGAAACAGTTCCTTTAATGGCTTTATCAACTCCATTTGTAAATTTCTGTAATAAACTGCAGTCAAACCATCCGTACCTGGTACTTTATCCAACTTCAATTCCTTAATTGCTGTAAGAATTTCTTCTTCTGTTATTAATTGGTTAATCTCCTCTTTTTGTGCCTGCGTAAGAACCGGGATGCTAGCATTCTCCAAATATACATCAATATCCTTTTCATTAATCTTCTCCTTAGCATATAACTTAGAATAAAAGTCCAGAAAGGCTTCCTTAATAAGATCCTGTTGAAACACCACCTTTCCCTTATGTTCAATTTTGTCTATATTAGAAGCCCTTTGCTTTTTCCTAAGTCTATAAGCTAGCCATCTACCTGGCTTATTAGCATTGCAAAAAGTATTATGCCTAGCAAACCGCAAATTGGTTGCCACTTGGTCAGCCATTAAATTGTCCTCTTAATAGCTTAATAACCTCCTTAGCCTTCACATCCAATGGGTTCAAGATCAAGGCCTTTTCTTTTTCCCTAATTTCGTTCTCCAATTCTTTCCTTCTGGCTTCCAAAGTACGTCTGTGTTTGTTATTCATATATATCAACACCCCTCTCATATAGGCCTTGCTAGCATCCCAAACCATATCCATAGAGGTATCCTTATTCATATTAATTTCAAAAAAATCCTTCATCCACTGTTTACATTCTTCCACATTTCTCTGATTTCTAAACAAGTTCTCATTTATGCGCCACGAGCGCCTATCTCTATTGTCCTTATTGATCTCTAACCACACTGGACTATGGTCAGAAATAGCTCTTGCACAGATCTTTACCTTCTTAATCCTAGAAAAAAATCATTAGTCAGCAAAATAAAATCAATCCTGGAAAAAGATTGATGTCTATCAGAAAAAAAAGTATAATCCTTTTCATGCAGGTGAGTGTCACGCCAAATATCTCGCTGTTCCAGATCATCCTTCATTTAAAAAAAAAGATTTAGGCAATCTGGCATGACTCGGAGAGCGCTTAAAAGAACCAGCCTTATCCATCTGTACATCCAAAACACCATTCCAATCCCCCATAAAAATAAACGATTTGTAATCCAATTGAGTAAGCTTTGTATGAAGTGAGCTAAAAAAATCAGCTTGCTGTTGATTAGGAGCATACAGTCCAACTAAAAGCGTTTTTTTGCCTTCAAGCAGCAAATCTATCATAACATATCTTCCATGCTTATCTGCTTCAATTAATTCCGCTGATAAAGCGCTTTTAACATAAACAACCACTCCATTTTTCTTATTCATCGCAGATGCAACAAATTGCGTGCCCAATGTTGAGTTCGATAAATACTTTTGGTCCATAGCCCTAATATGCGTTTCTTGCAAACATATAACATCAATCTTGAATTGTTTTAAATATTGAAAAACTTTCTTTCTCTTCTGTGGTGAATTTAGTCCATTAACATTCCAGGTTAGAAATTTAGTCGCCATGCGTGGCATCCCGAAGCTGTTGGAGCACATCTTTAATAGCCCCTCTATCTTCTTTGGGCCGCGCTCCTCCCACTGCTTCACTGTAAGTACGCTTTGAAAGTTCCATAAACTTCTGTTGGTCTTGCTCTTTTATTTGTTTTGCTCGTTTTAAAGCGGCACGTGTCACCCTCTGCTCTCCAGCAACAGCCAACGAGGCTATAATTTGATCCCCTCCAGCACCATTCTCCTCTTTCTGTCCACCTTCAGCCTCTTGGGATTTCCCTTCTCCAAATCCCTTTGCAGCTTCCAGAAGTGATAGTGGGGTCGCTTTTAAAACATTATTGTAGAAGTCACGTGCCTGTGTCACAGTAACCAGACGGTATCTTTTACCTTCATACATCCCCACCAATCCGACAGGAATCTCCCATCTAAACTTTATTTCACGTTGCTTAAGTTCTTGCACAAGAAATGCAAAATCCTTCCTTCTCCTTAAAATCTTTGGAGGAATTTCTTTTAAAACCAAAACTTCTTGGTCAGCAATCACAACTTTAGTATCATAAGCGGCTTGAATAACTTCATCTCTGGTTTCTCTCTTAGTAAAATAAACCACCACATCTCTAGGTAGCTTTCTCTGTCTAGCAATCCATGAGTTTACACGAAAGACTTTATCCATGCATCCCTTTATTTCAGATGCTGGCTGATCCAATACTTCTTCCAAAGCCTCAGAAATCAGCTGCTTTAGGTCTTCTTTAGGATTCTCTTTTAAGCCCCTGATTCTGATAGCATACTGCATCTGGTGATACTGGACAAGACTCAATTCTCCGTCCATTCTATCCCTTAAATCTTCATTCTCCAGTACCTTTACTTCTAATATAGCATTCTTTTGACTCAGATCCTCCACTTTTTCGTCCAAACTTTGCACACATTCAGCCACGCTTTGCACTATAGACAAAATGTCTACCCTCATCGCACTAAACTTCTCTTCTATCCTCTCCTCCAATTTCTCCAATTTCTCCTCCACCTTTGCCAACTTGTCACCCAGCATTTCTGATATTACCTGGGATTGTTTTTCCAAAGCATCTTCTAAATCCTTCGATGTCAGTGCAGCAGGAGGAAGCAAAGCTTGCAACGATGTCTGTTGCACCGGGGAAGTTCCCGCACTCCGAAGAGTTTTTGAGGGAGGTTTAGCCACCATCTTTTCACTTTCACTTGTTGCGCACTTTCACTTTAAGTTTATAAAGTCCATTAAGCTAGAGAGTAAAAATAAAAGTCCTCTTCACCTTGACCTCCTGTACCGCTCTGCCTGCTCCTTTTATTCCAAGGTCTTTCCTTCTGGCAGGGGTGGTCGCAAACGCCTGGCTCTGCTCCAAAAATCCCGGAGCAGAGACGCTGAACAGCTGGGAGCAACCCAGGCTACGGGGGAGTTCAATCCTTCAGCCGCCCAAGCTTTGAGCTCAGGCGGCCCCGGAGAACTCAACCCCTACCTGGGGCCTCACTCCCTCCTCTTCTCCCGAGGAGGGGGCTTCAAATCCACCCGAACAGCTGATCGGCGCCTGTTCGGGTGAAAACAACTCAGCTGAGCAGCGGGCAGCCCGAAACGGCTGTCTCCGGCGCCGCGCCGCCACCGGAAGTCAAAAAACATGCAATATTCTTTTCTAAAATCCCCAGTCTGGAACATCAGAGATCTGCAGGAGAAATACTTCAAGATAAGACAAATATTTTCCAGGAGGAAATGTATGCTACGTTACAACTAATTCAAATGACAATGGATTCAAAACATAATGAGATTAAAAATAGCTTTCATGATATAAATGAACACATTTTTGATCTAAGCTTACAATTAAAAAATTCTCAGAAAATGATAGTAAAGAATGAACAAACAAATCAGATAATAGAGCAAAAACTAGAGAAAAATGATTCAAAGATGGAGGCTACAAATGAAGAAAACCACAACTTAACACAGACAAAGAAAAAATTACAAGGTCTTGCTATAATATTGGAAACGGAAAAGACATTTCATTTTTCAGAACATCAAAACAAACCTGAAGACAAGAAAAAAGATTTGACAAAATGGATAATAGAGCTGTTAGGAGAACCACTAGAGTCCGGGAGACAAAAAATGGAAAGAAAAATTGAGGGAGAAGAAAAGTGGAAGTGTCTTAACAAGTATAAATAGACGAAACTCCTACTCTAAAGCACCTTACTCAATTTGTCTTTCCCATTCTTAACAACACCTATAACAATACAGGAAGAATTATATGGCAAGCTGAACACACTGACTTGGAAAGCTGCCAGGCAAGAGAAGAAGGCAAGAACCAGATTCAAGAGAGATGAATTGACTTATCAGATGGAGTATATATGACTAAACACTTGTATGAATATGGTTAAAACAATAGTTAAATTTTGATACGAATGGGTTCCATAGTAAGAGATGTGATTTATAAGTAGTATAGTATTGCTTTATGATATGGGAAATGCAAAAAATAATAAGATAAATGAATGGAACATTTTGGATATTAAATTGTAATCAACTTGGAGAAAATTATAACTGATAAATGTTCTGAATACTGAAGGGAATCTAAGCTTAAATGAGAGCAAGTGAGAACTAGATTTAAGAGAGATGACTTGACATACCAGATGGAATATGATATGACCAAACATTTGTCTAAACAGGGTTAAAAGAATAGTTAAATCTTGGAAATGAAGGAGTTTTACAATAAGAGAAATGTGATCTATAAGTAGTATAGTATTTTTTTCTTTTTTCTTTCTTTTTTATGATATGGGAAATGTAAAAATATTGTGATGATTTAAATGTATGAAATATTTTGGATATTTAAATGTAATCAATTTTAAGAAAAATATAACTGATAAGAAATGTTTTGACTATACCTACATAAGATGATTTTTTGCAAATGCAGCTGTAAAATAAGCTGATTAGAAAAGACATTACATACTGATGTTATTGTTAAATATTTAAATCTGTATGCATTGATAGTATTAACAGCTATATTTGCTTAATGTTGGCAAAAGAAGAACCTATTGGAAAAGAGAGGACCAAGGAAAAGTATTTCTAGTTAATATGTTGATTATGAAAGTATAGAAATTAACTACTATTCACTGTTGTTAAATATATGAACCCAGACAACACTGTTTACTAAGCACTAAAGATTGTCATTCTAAAAAATCAATAAAATATACTAAAAAAGGGACAGAGTAAATAATAAATTTAATTAATACAATACATGTAATTAATTACATACTCTTTTAACAGATCAGTATAGCATAACCTAAGAAACCAAGGCAAATTTAATTTTGTAGGACACATATTGAAAGGCATACTAATGTTAATTCTGAAGTCTTACAGAGGGAAAAAACAAACTTGGACCTAAACTAATTTAGGGAAAAATGAACTTACATGGGGCTTACTGTGATAAAACAGTTCAGTCTGTTACTGATAAGTTGGGGGGGGGGAGTTCTATGTTTTGAACTTTTGAGAATAGACATTTTATTTTATTTTTTATTTAATTAACAGTATAGTTTGATGCATGTCTCCTCAGACTTAGGCCTGCTTGTGTTTACCAGGTCTTGATTCTTTATTAAAGTATAGACAAATGCAGTCTAATTGGTCGAGAAAAGAGAGAAAGACTCAATTAATCATAAAAAAATCTTCAATTGTCTGTCAACTGTGGTAATAAATCAGACAGTTCATCAATATTATAGAAATAGGATTTTATAGAATGGCCTTATTGCAGCACCAGGTAAGTTAATGCTTTGTTCGCTGTTCCAAGGAAAACAAAAAATATCAAGCAACCATAGAACTGGATTAAGGAAAAGAAAAAAAAGCTAGGTGGAAAATAAAATAAGATAATGAGCAATATTAAAAGCATCAGAGATTTGCCTGTTAAAACATTTCTGCATTTTGTCTCATGGCTCATTTTTCCTTCTTTCTCTTCCTTTATAAGGCAACCCCAGAATGATGTGTCCATTCCCTTTTTCCCAATTCAAGCCCCCTCTGGATCTTCTCACTGTGTGCTATTCATGGTCAAAGTCTCAAAACAACCAAAATCTTGTCATGTCCTGGCCAGCCTAACTCAACTGGGACTAAGCCTTTCATAGTTGCCTGAGGATGTGTGGGTTGCACATCAATAAACCTACAGCAGTTTTAGTCCTGCAGAAAATCAAACTCACGTGTGAGTATTTCTGCAATTACAGCCTGGAGGCCCCCAAAAGATCCATTAATTAGGATGATTACTTGTATCTTTATTAGAAGCCTATAAATAAACCATGAACTGCAACATGTCACTACTATTACTGCTGCACCAGAGGAATCAAACAAAACAAAACAAGAAATATTTTTACCTAGGGTGTGGCGTGGAGGAGTTGAATTAATTCCTCATGGGGTTTGCAGCATACTTACTCATCACATACTATATCCATGTTCCCATGCAGACATTCAAACACTTTCTCTTCTACAGAAACACTGTTTGTCATATGATAACTTCTTTATAGGAGGTGGAAATAGGGGCTAGAGATGTTGGCATGACCACAGAGGTGGAAAGTTATCACAGAGAGACTGGCAAAGAAAAAAGGGAAAAAAATGGAATGGCAGGAATAGCTACAAGTAAAGTGGATTTAGGTAGCTAGGAAGTTGAAGAAGGAAAATTGGATTTAAGGCAGAATAATGTCAGATGATGATCCTGAATTATATTAGATAGTGTTTAGACTGTTGAAGTCTTAATTCCAGACTGGTCCAGTCCATAAAACAGGGCAAAGTGCTCTCTCAGAAGAAGAATGCTAAAAATATGGGATTGTCACGGAAGAACGTCTACCCAAAGTAGGTAACCTTCAGTAGTGTGACAACTAATGGAAAAACAAACAACCAAAAACAAAGGCTTCATCAACCAGAGGGAAAGCAGCCAGCTACCAACCCTACAGAGAGAGAGCTAAAATTGCTACCGATCCATCTAAGCCCTTCCCTAGCTCTAAAATTAGGAAGTTGGAAGTGCAGAAATAGAGTAGTCCACGCATAAAATAAGATCACATCATAATGGAAATATGTATGCTTAGAGTTGCTCTAGGCTAAAAACTTGACTACAGGAGGGGGATTTCTCCAGCCTAGCATTTATATCGTCTTATCGCTAACATTTGAATGGGGGAGCGAGTTATTCCCAATGGAATTCAGTGCCATTAGTTTTTAATGTGCTTTTGAAAATAAGAGAGGGAGAGGAATCTGAACTAGTGCTTTGTGCTGAATTTCTATCAGTTCTTCAGAACTTGAGCATACACATACACACCTTAACAAGCTTGTTCTGCAGGTCTATGTATTGGGCCCTGTATATTACTTAGCAAAATGTCACAACAACGTAAGATTATTTTTTTTAAAAAAAATTAAATTTGTCTTTATAATATTTACATCAAAAAACCCATCAGCAATTTATTCCCAAATTAATTTCACTGACATTTCTTTTAACGCAGTGTTTCAGGCCTAATAGGCAAGCTTCACAAATGATAAAAAATTACCGAGAAGAAATATGTATCAGTCCCTTGAAACCTAGCTAACATTACCTTCAGAATTTGAACTATGGGGTGATCCGATGCACCCCACTGAAACAAAAAATCTCTGTGGTTCAACCTTCGATCCTCAAGATACTTTATAAAGGGTCAAAAGCACTACTGCAGGATATAACAATCCAGAGGATCCAGCGGAATACTTTTTTGTCTTTCATTCAATCCTGTCCAATTCTTGAAGGCTGTCTGGGCAAGACTTTGCAGTTTGCTTGGCAAGATTTTTGGAAGTGGTTCGACATCGCCTCCTTTACAGTACTGAGAGAAAGTAACTGGCCCAGCTGACTTTGTGCCTAAGGTGGGACAGGAATCCATGGTTTCTAGCCTCTTCTGGCAAATACTGTATAATATTGCCTAAAAATAAGAATGCATTCACCTTACCACTCCAAGCATTCAGTATTGTATTTACCCAAAATAAGTTATACTAGTGAAATACACGCATTAAAAGATATATGTTATATTGGATGTATAGTCAATCTTCCAGAATGCCTTTCAGTTGAAAAATACTTTAAACACTACATAATGAGCTCTACGTCAATACTAATTCAGACATAAGGAATGGCATTTCTGAAGCCATATCACATGATTGATACTCAAGGACAGGGGTCTTCAAACTTGGCCCTTTCATGATTTGTGGGACTTCAAATCCCAGAATTCCTTAGCCAGGGACGCTCTGCTCAAGAACTATGCAACCAGTGAATTGTTTACAACAGGGGTGTCAAACTGCCAGCCCATGGGCCGGATGCATCATAGTGAAACCATGCCCACCCCATTGCCGGCAATGACAAAAAAGTTGCAATAGGTCGCGACACATCATGTGACGTTGTGAGTTTGACACCCCTGGTTTACAAGCATTGCAGTATCTTGAAGTCATGTGATTACCATTTGTACTCTTTATAGCTGGTTTCTGAGAAGCAAAGTCAATGGAGAGATAAGAAGAAAAAATTCAGGTCACAATCACATGGGTTCTTAATACCATGGCGAAAGTGAAGTTGTAAGTCCATCATAATCATGTGATGTCTTGCTTAATGACTGTCTTGCTTAAGGATAGTTGCTGATCCCAATTGTGATCTTTAAACAAAGACAACTATAATGACAACTTATCCTAGATATTTATAATTGTCATCTTTAAGTTAGCATTTTCTATTTGGGCCATTTCTTTTATTCATTTGTTATAATTTAGTATAAATAAAGCATACTCAAATATCTTCCGTTCTGACCCACGTGTTTATTTCAAGCAGAGAAGCTTCCCAAATGCCTAGAGCTTTCCCACACAGATCTTTAAATACAAAGAAATGCACACGAGTTGGGTTCCATATGAATGAAGAAAATATGTTCTTAAAAATGCCTGTAATTCTTAAACAGAGAGCCCTTATGTTCATTTGGGGGGGAGGCTGTTATTCTATAACATATTTAAATCTATTGAGTATATCAGCATGAGGAAATGAAGATTTCTATAATCCAAACAATCTGAAAATTAGTATGTCCTAATCTTATAAATTGACCCAGTGTAAACTTGCTGAATTATATCAGAGACTGACTCTGCATTGTACATATTTCACAATTGTGTAGAATTCTTGTTAATCTGCAACCAGCCTCTTATAGTCTGCATGCTTAGAGGTCATCTTTGTTCTTTTCATATTCAAGCACAGATCTATATTGTAAACTCTGAAAGTTGAGACCATGATTTCCTCTCAGGTTGAGGTGTTATGAAGTTAGACCTCCTTTCCCAATTAAATTGGCAGCCTGTAACAAACAGGAAGAAAAAAAAAATCCTAAAACTAAGTGGGTCTTATTTCACAAATCCTTTCCAGTTAGCTTAACATCTTGCTCAACAAGCTAATAGAAGATGCAGTGTAACCTAAGAATGTCTGTTGTCAAATCAGTTGTTGACTTCTGCTGGTTTTAGACCCAGAAACCAGGAAAAGTTTAATTGGCTATCATATTACAGAGCAACAGAATGAATCACATAAACGTTTTTTTTCTTTTTGCAAAAGACTGTTGTTCTTGTTTGTATATGGGTATATGCAATCCAAGACAAAGCATACACAAAAACCTTTTCATATTAAAAATGTAATTCTCAGATTCTGATATGCTGCAAAGCAAACTATAGAGAATAAAGAGAAGAGATTTCCAAATAGGTTTTATGGAGAGGTTTGTTTTTGTAATTTATTTTTACAAATAATAAACTATTCTGGAGGCAATATCAGATAAGAGGTTGAGATAAGATAAAAAGACTTAAAATATTTTCTATCTCCAATAATGAAAAATATAAGAACAACTTTATAGGATCAGACTGAAGAATCTAGCTTAGAAAACATGGGAGCAAAGCAGTGGTTGTAAAGGCAGAGAAAGAGAGTAATAGTAGATTTATTGAAATAGTAATTGCAATTGACTTAAGTCAGAAGTCAATGTAGGCACCTTTACTGCATGAAAGTGAGTTAGTTCAGACTTTGTTGGCTTTTGCTTGCATTTTCTTCTGAAAAAGTGTTGAATATAGCTGAAATGGATGATGTACTTATTATTTTAATAATTTTAGGCATTCCATGCAGTTACTAATTAACACATTATTAGTAGGCTGGCTTGGTCGCTCAACAGCGAGACACTGGTGAAGCGGGCACAACAGCGCCTGCATTTTCTGCGTTGCTTGAGAAAAGCACATCTTCCTTCCCCTATTCTTACCACTTTCTACAACGGGATGATCGAGAGCATCCTGACATACAGCATCACAGTCTGGTTTGGAAGCATCACTGCTTCAGACAGGAAGGCGGTGCAGAGAGTGGTGAGGATGGCTGAAAAGATCATTAGCAGTTCCCTCCCTCCCATCCAGGACTTAGCAGAAGAAGTGTTGCTTGAGCAGGGCCCATAAGATTGTCTGGGACACTACCCATCCTCTTCAGAACCTGATTTCCTTGTTACCTTCTGGCAGGAGGCTCTGTGGTATCTGAAGCAAAACATCCAGATTCAGCCACAGTTTTGTTCCATACAGTATAAACCTTGTGAACTCTCAAGCTTCCTCCTTCCATTATATATTCAAGATGGACAGTGTTTAATATTCATATGTTATGTATATGTAGAGGTGTAGGTCTATACATATGTTGCATATAGGGCTCGCAACTTGGGAGTCCACCTAGATTCACGGCTCACCTTGGAAGACCACATAGGAGCTGTGACTAGAGGGGCTTTTGCCCAGGTTCGCCTGGTGCGCCAGTTGCGGCCCTATCTAAGCCGGGATGATCTATGCACGGTCACTCACGCGCTCGTGACCTCTCGACTAGACTACTGCAACGCTCTCTACATGGGGCTGCCCTTGAGGACCACCCGGAAGCTCCAACTGGTACAGAATGCAGCCGCGAGAGTTGTGTTGGGAGTCTCCCGATACTCCCACGTTACACCTTTGCTCCATGAGCTGCATTGGTTGCCAGTTGCCTTCCGGGTGAGATTCAAGGTACTAGTAATGGTGTTCAAAGCCCTAGATGGCAGGGGTCCGGAGTACCTTAGGGAACACCTGCTGCCGGCATCGACTTCCCTCCGCCCTGTGCGTTCCCACAGAGAGGGCCTCCTCAGGGTGCCACCGGTCAGAGAATGTCGACTGGTGGCCCCCAGGGGGAGATCCTTCTCTGTGGGCGCCCCGGAGCTATAGAATCAGCTACCGGTTGAGCTCCGGACGGCGCCCGATCTTCGCTCCTTTCACCGCGAGCTAAAAACATATTTTTTTGAACAAGCTGGCCTGGCCTGATGAGGGGATTGGGGGGGGGGTTGTTATTGTTATTTTATTGGGTTTTTAAGATGTATTTTAGTATATGGGCATTTATTTAATCTTGTTTTAACTTTTGTAATCTTGTATTTTTATTCTTGCCCTGTTCACCGCCCTGAGTCCTTCGGGAGAAGGGCGGTATAGAAATATTATTATTATTATTATTATTATTATTATTATTATTATTATTATTATTATTATTATTATTATTATTATTATTATATAGTATGTATATTTTGTATATAGTATGTTTAGGTGTGTGTCATGTATGTGTTCACTTTGAGAGCGGGTAACTAAATTTCATTTTTGATGTGTGTAGTTGAGCCCACAGTAAAAAATGACAATAAAGTTTATCTTATCTTATCTTGTCTTGTCTTGTCTCGTCTTGTCTAATCACTTTACAGGGAAAAATCCTCAAGTATGTAGACAATATCAAGCAATAATCTTATGCTCTATTTTTGTTTGTTTCTATGAATGCATGGAATTATATCCAATATCAACTTCCTTGTTTAGGGCCCTGTAATTACATTCAAAACCTGTATAATCTTGTTTAGAAAAGGTTGCATGTCCCTGATGCATATGATTGATAATAATTATGAAAAATGAGCAAGGTATAAGAATAAAACCTGGCTCCAAAGTTTTAGATGGCTTCAATTGGTTGCCAGCCTAAGTTTCCAAGGCACTCAACACAACTAGATAACATTTATTGTAAATTAGAAGTCACATTTTGCCTTTTATCATCTTATAATGGGGAGGTTTTCTCCCTTATATCTATGGCAATTTAAATAGTTTGCTTCTTTTTACTTTTTAGTGGATTCTTTGCCTTGCATGTCAGGGCCTTGAAGCTGAAGGTTATCGACATAACTGACATCTCTACCCAGATAATTACTGGTTCATGGCATTCGTGCCCAACATTTGTGAAAATCTCTCTATAGAATGAAACAAACATCAGTGTACCAATTGTTATTTATTTATTTATTGAAACCCTGTGGAACCTGAGTTTTGTACTCCATTTCTACTTTCTCCTCTCTAATACTAAATATTCTATTTTTTCCTCAAAATCTCTTCTTTTATGAAGGATATCAACAAATCATTTTCAGGTTTTGAGCATCCATGTTTTTCTGATAATGATGAACATACAGTAATTATGAATTATTTGTGAGAGGAATAGTTTCACCCTTGACAATCTATGTTTTTTAAAAAAATGGAAAGAAAAGCAATTAAGCTCTGTAACGGCTGAGTAGTGTGTTTTTTCCATTTTCTAAACAGTGCTTAAATGGGGGTACTTTTATTTAATGTGAAAGCCTTCATTTAATTAAATAGAATGCTAATAAATTAAATCCTCAATGATTGTGTAAAACTGATGTAATCTGTGGGAAAGGCATTTAGGAAAGAACCTATCCCAAGGAACTTCTGGAGTAAGTTTCCCAAAGATGAGATTTCTGCTTTTGTGTTTATTTTAATTATTATTTTTAACTTGTACAATGTCTTGAACGCTTTAGCGGAAAGCCTATGTATAAATGCAGCAAACAAAAAAAAAACAAAAAACCTCAACCTCAGAAAATGGAAGGCCACTTCCAAAAAATAATAAAACATAGGATATAGATTTTCTAATATAAAATATTATATGTTTCTTCTTATGTGAAGAAAACTGAGTTTCCTTCAGACCTTCCCCAAAGAGATCCTTCACATGGGTGTCCTTCACTTCTTATAATCCTAGCCAATGTACCCTTTTTCCAGACTGGCTGAGACTCATGGTGAATGACATTTGGCCTAGGTATATAATACGAGTATGGCATTCATTATTAATATGGACTTCATGCACTGTGAGTAACTCCACAGACTACTAAATACTGACACATTTATTGAATATTATATGGCTTTTATAAGGCAATACTGACAGCTATTCAGTATTAAAAAGCATTGGGGCTACAATACAGCTAAATCTGAACCTTTAATGAAAGATTTAGTTAAACGGATTGGAAGTGTGTTTGCATGGAAGTATGGAGCTAATTAAATAGCTGCATTGCATATAAGTTTAGAATGCACTCTCCCTATTCCCTTGTTATTATAGGTTTTTTTTGAAACTGCTAAAAGGGTGTTTTAATAGTTGTAATTATATTGGTTATTTGGCTTTATGTTTTTAATTGTGCATGCCACCCAGTGTCACAAACATGAGACAGGTTTCAGGTATCTACTGGTATATAAAACAAATAGATAAGATTGATAGAACTTTCAAGAAAGGCTGAGTGAAGAACCAATGGATGACTGAAATAAGGGTAACTTTTCCTTCAGCTTTACATCACAGGTGTTTCCATGCACTGAGTAAGACCACTATGCTTTTCATCAGGGATGAATTTTCAGCTTTCCAATCTAGATTTACCCTGGGATATTTGATCTCCCATCCAAATATTTTCCATGTTTGATCCTGCTTAGCTCTTTCAGAACATTGACTACTGCTGACATCTAGACAGATTGATAAGTGTCTTATACAATATATCATAGGAGATTCGTATATTGTTGGGATTGGGGATGCTACTAGCCCAGGATCTTACCTACGCCCTTCTTACTTATCTTTAGATGGATAGCTTTAGATAAATAAGGAGATTAATGTAGGTCAGTGTTGTTCAGACTTGGCAACTTTAAGATATCTAGACTTCAATTCATACAATTCCCCAACCAGGTGTGGATTGTATTTCATTATAAATAGTGCAGTGACATTCAGACATCACAGTGTTAAATATGCATGCCATAACTAATTTAAATCCACACAGGAATTGTTAGGAACTCACCTAACACAAGAAACAGCCAGGTCAAACAAAGAAGGAAAAAATTAAGTTCTCTGATATAATATCTCTCCCTATTGCTTCTATATGGTTTATGCTTTATTTACAGGGACCAGCTGTATTATATTAAAATATATATATATAGCATGATGCATGTGAAAAAGCAAGAAACAAAAATTAAAAAATGCAGATATATGTTTTTGAAAACTATACAAAATACAGTATCAGATAGATGGTTCTCTAGCAGATTTTCTTTCTTTTAAATTAAAAACAGACAGTAATCAGAGTGCAAAAAAACTGAGAAGCTGAAATAGTAGTAGCTCCTCTTGTACAAATATTAACATAGTGTGCAGATGCATTTTCTCCTTGAAGTTTTTTCCAGCTAAACACTGAGCAGGGACAGTTTTGCTTTGCTTATGAAATCTGATATGATCACAGCCCTTGGCAATTTAGCCATTTTTTGGTTACGTTTGTTGAAGTTCTAAGAATCAAATTAACAGAAACAAAAATCCAACTTGAATCTTTGGTGTAACATAAAATAACACAACCAGTAACTTACGGAGCTGTGCACTACTATATTGTGATTAAAAAACAAAACAGAGAATGAAATGCATAAAAAAGCTACCTATGGTATGTGCATATTAGTGCCACAAATTTCCATTGATTGTTAAATTTCTTCTGTGGGAGTATCTAATTCTGCATACCTTAAGAGATACTGGCCTCATAGAAAGTATTTATTTTCATGTATTATTTATAACATTTGCTCACTGCTGCAGTCAAGCAAGATTTTGGGCAGTGAACAATAAAGTATAGTTAAAACAGGAAATCAGCTTCAACCAAGTAAGAGAAAAATGGATACCCAAGATAGATAACTCAAAACAGATAATGGGATGGACTTCTTGGCATGGTCTATGTAATGGGGCTGTAAGTGGATAAATAGATGTTACACTACCTGTAAATCATAGAAATTGAATTTCTATATAAACCAAAATAATAAATAAATGCACCTTGGATATGTAATAAATGATCTAGGATCATTCTATAGCCGGCAGCGTATGCCATATAGGAAGAACTGAGAATTATGCTCTAAAAAAACCTTTTGCTTTCCTTCAAAAGCTCATGATGACACTTCCTTCTACAGTTTTCCACATAACAGCTGTGTGGAGGTAGATTGGACTTTGAGACAGTGGCTGGCTCAGAATCACACAGTACGTTTCTGGGGCTGAAAGAGAACTTGAAGGAGTTCAGGTTGGTCTGGCATGATTTGTTAATCATAAATCCATAGTAGTTCCTGTTAATTAATTAATGTATATATTACTAATCACAGACATGTTGTTTTATAATATATTGGAGGAACTTTCCTGTACCAATGTCAGACTCACAGACTCCAATGTTTCCTGTGTTGTCCTCTTTTTGTCATAGGACAGTGTAAGCCAGTTTTCTAGGACCTCACCTGGTTGCCAGAACCTCTCAAAGATTACAGAGAATGGTTCTGTCATTACCTATGCTGGATCCTTCAAAGTTGGATGCAGTTCACAGGTGGGAGAATGCCAAAAATATCTACCAAAGAATATTTGCTATCTGCTTGAGACTGATTGCAAAAGGAAAACTGGGATCAATCTGCAACAATGATCTAGATCAGAGGTCCCCAACCTTTTGGGCACCAGGGACTGGTTCTGTGGAGAAAAAATTTTCCGTGGACCAGAGAGTGCGTGGTTTTGTGTGCTTGCTTGCATTCCATGGGTAATGTATTGGGATTTTTACTTGTACTGATTCACGTGTCTATTTAGATGCTGCTTAAGGGTTGCTCAATGGTGTGTCTGTGTAAAGGTCTCTGACTAAGCCAGACTTGTTGTCTACAAGAAGATCATTGGTAGATTTGGGGCGGGAACACGTTACTTTAAAATTATTGGCTGCCACCTAGTGACCAACTGTATAAGTAGCTGCGCAGCAGCCACTGTTTCAGTTCTGTTTCTGTTTACTTCAATAAAGCATGTTCCTGTTTGTAACCTTCCGTCTTGCTTATTGCCTGCAAAGAACTGGCTACACAACACTGGTGACGAGGATGGGATGCTGCTTCTTCGTAAGAGCCTGAAGTCACTAGGGGGTGAGACCAGCACAGCACCTGGTAGGGACAGTATTCCCCCCCCCCTCGGTCTGCCTAGCAAGCCATGCTGGAGACCATCCAGCCCTGAGGATCAGCCCCAGGGCCTACGAAGACACCAGCAGCATGAGGCAACATGAGATATGAGCCGTGAAGACTTCTCACCATGTTGAAGGTCGGAAAGCTCAAAGAATTTAATGTCACACACCCGGAGAGATGGTCATCATACATTTTGAGGGTGGAGAACTACCTCCAAGCAAATCAAGTCGCTGAAGATGGCCTGAAGGCCGCAACACTCCTCTGTGTGTGGGGGCCTGCAACGTTTGACATTGTGGAGAAATTGGTCACACCAGCACAGCTGGAGTCTGTTACTTATGTGGACCTGAAGAAATGTCTCGGTGACCATTTTCAACTGAAGCTGTCAGTGATAGCCTGGAGGAATGCTTTCGAAAAGGGAGAACAACAATACGGTGAGACGGCCACAGAGTTCATTGCAGCATTGAGGCAGATGTCTTGTCTTTGCCAGTTCACGGACTTGGAAGAAAGACTTCATGATTGTCTTGTCTGTGGACTCAGGAGTAGAGAGCTCCAACAAAAACTTTTTGCGAAAGAGACTCTCTCACTCCAACAAGCATTGAAAGAGGTCATGGTGGATGATGCCGCTGGTGGGGCCGTGAAGGCATTGTGGCCCGCCAAAAGCACACCACACAAAGAAGCCATCCACCATGAGGATGCCAAGTAACAGGAATACGTCAACTCTGACCACGATGCTGACAAGGTTCAATGACACCAAGACAAGGAGCAGAGACCCTCTTACAGGGCAGTTCCCTTCCTTCGATGTTTGGGCTGTGGCGGCCACCACCAACAAGTGGACTGCAGATTCAGGACAGCCATCTGTCGGGCCTCTGGGAAGTCGGGCCACATCGCAGCCATCTGTAGAGGTCTCCAGAAGGACTGCCAACTGGACAAGCAGTTCAGGAGAGGTATCAGGGCCCCAGCGCTGCAGAGAGTAGGGTTCTGCTCCAGCTGCAGGAGTTTCTGCTGCATGGGAGTTTTCTGCCCCCTTAAACAAAAGCTTCAACTACAAGTCGAGCTGCAAGGAGTTCCTTGCAGGATGGAACTGGACACTGGTTCAGCTGTATCCATTATTTCCCTTGAGACTTTCTGAATCGTGTGGAGCCACAGCAAGAAATGGGCCAAGCTTCAGCCGTCTGATATTATTCTGACTTCCAGACTTCCCAAGTAGCCATTAAAGGGGAGGCAACTTTGGCCGTAAAATTCAAGAGGTTTTCAGGGGCCCTAGATGTCATTGTGGTGGAGTGCCAGAGAACAAACCTTATTGGGCTTGATTGGTTTGATGCACTGGGCATTCAAGTAACCAGAATCCACCAGACACAATCGGCGAACTTGGCGTCAGTATGCGAGGAATTTGCAGATGTTTTTGACACAAGCCTGGGAGAGTACAAGGGCCCTCCGATAGCCTTTAAGTTTGATCCTTCAGTAATGCCAATTAGGATTAAGCCCCGTAGTGTGCCTTTTTGCACTAAAACAGAAAATCAATGCTGAGCTGGACAAGCTAGTCAGTCAGGGGGTACTACAGCCCATAGATGGGGGAGAGTGGGAAACTCTCATTGTTATGCCACTAAAGGCCAATGGGGAAATCAGGATTTGTGCTGATTAAAAGTGTACCATTAACTGGGCACTGCAACAGCATGTGTACCCGGTGCCAGTTGTTAGCCACATTTTGGCATCGCTGCAAGGGCGTACCATGTTTGCTAAGTTAGATTTGCCACAGGCCTATCAACAGTTACCAGTGGATGAGGCCACAGTGGCCACAAAAACAATTGTGACATATAGGGGGCTTTTAAGGTTAAGCACCTCCAATTTGGGGTTAGCATAGCCCCAAGGATCTTCCAGGGAGCCATAGAGCATACACTCAAGGGTATTCTGCGGGGTGTGCCCCTATTTTGATGATGTACTCATCACCAGAGAGTCCACTGAGGTCCTAGCAAGGCGGCTCAAAGCCGTCCTTCAGTGGTTCCACACAATGGAACTCAAGCTGAAGAAGGACAAGTGTAAAATTGGGGTCCTTTCCACAGAATTCCTGGGGTTCTGTATTGATGCTGAAGGCATCCATCCTGCAGAATAGGTGATGGGGTGTGGGCCCGGAACTATGGGCATGGGAATTTGTGGGTGCCTGGTAAAATTGTTAAGGTCTCTGGACCCCTCTCATACAAGGTGGTCTTAGATGGGGGGGCAAGTCATTCACCAACATATTAAAGTTTAAAGTTTAAAGTTTATTATATTTGTATACCGCCCTTCTCCCGAAGGACTCAGGGCGGTGAACAGGGCACATATAAAATACACGATACAAAAGTTAAAAGAGAATTAAATAGAAGCCCGAGTTAAAACAATAAATAATAGTATAAAAAAACCCGCAATAAAAACCCCAACACATCCCCCATCCCCCCAACACATCCCCCATATTGATCAGCTGCAAAGGCGTTTTGCTGAACAGTCACTAAACGAGGACTCCCCAGAGGGTCCACAACAAGATCCAGCAGCCAGCAGTCTAACAGAATAGTTCACATGCTCTAAGGACTCATTCAGTCATGACAATGGGGAGGTGGCCGTAGATGGACACAGTCTGGAGGTGCAACTTGGGTCTCCAGATGGGAAGGAGAACTCGAACAGGGTTGCAGTTCCGCTGACTCAGCTACCACACTGGACTTTGGTTTGGGCTAACCAGGAATGGCCAGCCAAAGGAACTTGAGTCAATTCGACTCATGTGAACCCAAGAGTCCTGGTCTACCCATCCTGGCAGGCAAGTAGGTAGACCGGGAGTTGCCCAGAACCCCCAGGCATTCAGAACAGTCATGTAGACAACCAAAATATCTTCAAGATTATGTTACTAAATAATGTGTGTACATCCTAGGTGGGAGGGGTGTAATGTATTGAGATTTTTACTTGTACTGATTCACGTGTCTGTTTAGATGCTGCTTAAGGGTTGCTCAATGATGTGTCTGTGTAAAGGTCTCTGACTAAGCCAGACTTGTTGTCTCCGAGAAGATCATTGGTAGATTTGGGGCAGGAACGCATTACTTTAAACCTATTGGCCGCTACCTAGTAGCCAACCATATAAGTAGCTGTGCAGCAGCCACTGTTTCAGTTCTGTTCCTGTTTACTTCAATAAAGCATGTTCCTGTTTGTAACCTTCCATCTCACTTATTGCCTGCAAAGAACCTGCTACACAACACCATGGATGGGGCTTTGTTTGTTTGTGTAGACTGGTTGCTGGCCCATGGACCAGGGGTTGGGGACTCCTGATCTAGATTTATCTTAGAGCAGCCCAAGGTTTCCCTGACTGAATTGCATAACTTTGACACAGGTCTATATATTGCAGAGACCTGGATCAATTGTATATTTTACATTTGGATAGATAACTTATCATGTGCAGTTTACAATTTCATTCCTTGTGTATGGCTGAATTTCAAAGAAGGATGTGGTTACTGTAGTGGTACTAACAGCTGCTTCTCCTCTTTCTTCTCCTTCATTAAAAAACAGCTTATCCTCCCACACATTAATTCATCACATGGGAACAATAAAAACTCTGTACGGAATTAAATGCAAGACTTTATTACCTTCTCATTTTACACATAAATTAAAAACTTCACCTGTTAAATCTATCAGATTTCATTTATCATGGATTTCAGCCTAAACAATTCAATATTTATGTAAAAAGTAACTTTATAGACTTGAGTTTTCCTGATACCAGCCTATCTCCCAACAGGCATGCTGGATCAAGCCATCACTTTACACTTAATTCAGCTGAAATGCATCTGCCATTCAAACAGGTTAAACAGAGCCTTCTGCAGCTATTTACAATCAGTTTAATAATTTTGTATTATCTGGAAACTTGGCCATATTTTTTTTAAAAAAATAATCCTTTATGAACAATTTTAAAAACAGTGGTCCAGCACAAATTCCTGAGAATCTCTATTTCTCTCCATTGAGAGAAAACTGCTTAATTCATCCTTTTTTTCCTTTGCTTTCTGTTTTGTTTTGTTTAAGTTAACACTGCGTAAAAGAACATGTCCAGGGCTGCTAAATTTTACTCAAAAGTCTGGATGAGAAACTTTGGAAGATTTTTTTTTTTAAATTATGTGTACAGTATCAACAAGGCCACTTCTATCCAAAGTCCTGTGACACTAAAAAAAATTCAGAAAGATTGTCAAGAATATCTTAGTTTTTTTTTTCTTTGTGTGTCTAGTTTCCTCCCTCTACATACCAATCTACCTTAACAGATACTAAGTTTACTAGACTATTTTTTCAGAATCGCCACAAGTTCCTTTTCAAAAGTTACCCTTGCTACATTACAATGGTCTCATACTAAGCTTGATTTGAATGCTAAGTTACACACTTTTGAAAGAGTTTCTGAGTTGTTTAAGAATTCTTTAAGAATTCTTCCATGGATGTCATTAGGACGCAGACATTTTTTTTTACAGTTGAATCTTTCTAGATATCCTAAAATCTCTTGTTATATTATATTAAGAAATATATTATTAATTAACATATTGATTATGAAAATATAGATACTAATTATTATTTTTTGTTTTTAAATACATGAATCCAGACAACATGCTATTTGCTAAATACTAAAGAATGTTATTTTATATATGGGATGCGGTGGCTCAGTGGGTAAGGACGCTGAGCCTGTCGATCAGAAGGTCAGCAGTTTGGCAGGTTGAATCCCGAGTGCCGCATAACAGAGTGAGCGCCTGTTACTTGTCCCAGCTTCTGCCAACCTAGCAGTTCAAAAGCACGTAAAAATGCAAGTAGAAAAATGGGGAACACTTTGATGGGAAGGTAACAGCGTTCCGTACACTTTTGTCGTCTAGTCATGCCGGCCACATGACCACGGAGACGTCCTTGGACAAGCGCTGGCTCTTCAGCTTTGAAACGGAGATGAGCACCGGCCCCTAGAGTAGGACACGACTACCACACATGTGTGGGGGAACCTTTACCTTTACATATCTATATCTATATCTATATCTATATCTATATCTATATCTATATCTATATCTATATCTATATCTATCTATATCTATATCTATATCTATATCTATATCTATATCTATATCTATATCTATATCTATATCTATATCTATCTCTATCTATCTATCTATCTATCTATCTATCTATCTATCTATCTATCTATCTATCCATCCATCCATCCATCCATCCATCCATCCATCCATCCATCCATCCATCCATCTATCTATCTATCTATCTATCTATCTATCTATCTATCTATCTATCTATCTATCTATCTATCTATCTATCTATCTACTGCTCAAAAAAATAAAGGGAACAGAAAATAAGACATCCTACTATTAAATACAGAACATTGTGTTGTTTAAGTGTTTCCTTTATTTTTTGAGCAGTGTGTGTGTGTGTGTGTGTGTGTGTGTGTGTGTGTGTGTATGAATCTTTGGTCATTCGGGTTTTTCCCCGCGTAGAATTGAAGGTGTAGGAGCAACGTTTCGACGGAATCCCATCCGTCATCCTCAGGCTGGTGGCTTCAGCTTCCTTCTTCTGGGAGAAGCATGTGGTAGTGGCTGTTTGTTCCTCTTTTTTAAACTGCCAGAGGGGGTGTGTTCTGTGGGTGGAGGTGTGCTCTGATTGGGTGGGGGATTAGGTGTGTTCTGATTGGGTGGGAGTGTGTTTTGAATGGTGGGTGTGTTCTGATTGGTTGGGGATGTGTTTTGAGTGGATGGTCTGGTCTCAGCTGCCAGCCTTAGACATGAGCTGGTGAGTTGTGCTGCTTTTGTTCGGCTTCGTGTTTGTGGTGGTGTCATGTTTTTATAGTGGGTGTCAGTTTGCTTATTGTGTGGTTTGGAGGGGTTTAAAGTGGCTGATGTTGCAGCTGTAGTTAGGTTTCTGTTTTGTGGTTGTGTGTCGTTATCATTGTGGGTTCGGATTTGCTTTTTGAATGGTTGTGTGGTGGTGATGTCATGTGATGTTATCATGAGTTTGGGTCTGGTATCCTTCTTGGTGGTTGGGACTCGTCTGTCAATCAAGGCGGGTTTCCAAATGGCTGGTAGGTGAGAGGTATCATCTTGTTTGTTCATGCTGTGGGGGCGTTTTTCTATCTCAATGGCTTCTCTGATTATTCTGTTGTTAAAATGTTCAATTTTGGCGATAGTTTTGGTTTTTTTAAGATCAATTTCATGTCCCGTGGCTTCAAAGTGTTGGACCAGGGATGAAGTTTGTTCTCCCTTTCTGAGTGAGTTTTTGTGCTCTTCACTGGTATTAGTAAAGATGATGGAAAGAATTCATTCAATTTATCAGTATTCTCCTTGAGAAACATTTTAATGCTTATAAATATACTGCTCAAAAAAATAAAGGGAACACTTAAACAACACAATGTACTGTATGTAATAGTAGCATGTCTTATTTTCTGTTCCCTTTATTTTTTTGAGCAGTATATTTTGATATCATCACCAGTTGTGTATGATACAAGAGAATTTAAAATTCAATTATGTGTTTACTGATTATTTCCCCTTTTTGTATACAAGATCTTCTGCATTTATTTTGGGAATAGAATTAAATTGTGATAGCATCACTAGAAATATTAATAGTCAGACTTTTGTAGTGATTTTTAATTGTTTCTTAAGATGATGTAGCAAATGTAGTTTGTATACTTAATTAATCAATGAAATAATGATTTTTATATTCTATGACAATTGTAAATTCTTTGTTTATTTATTTTTTAAATTTTCTATCCATTATATACTTTTTTATACTCTTCTGTTGATATAGTCATATTTTTGTTCTTTAAATATTCTATTTTTTTTTTAAAAAATGCTTATTATAAAAGAGAAAGAAAATCACCTTTATAGTCTAATGGTGCAAGCATTTTCCTGGCTAGTTTTCTGCTTTTTTCAGAAAAAAAATCATTCTTGATATATCACCTTGCACTTTTTCTTGCCTTTAAACTTTTATAGCTTCTTGGACATGAGCAGAAAGCCATCTGGTCTTTTCCCAGATTTGGCTGATCCTTTCTTACCTTGTGAAGTACATTCTAGGTGAGCCTAAATTATTGTTGTTTAAAATCATTTGTCATTATGGAAAAAATTAGTTTAAACTTTTTCTTCTGAGTCTCTTTTTCACTGGTTAATGAAATGTTTCTCATTTAGATATAGCCCCTTCAATGTGACTCTGTTGTTCCTTTTAGGCAGTATGCCCTTTGGATATATTCTGCATTATGGTCACAATCCCCTATTAATTCCACAACAATTATATCTCATATTAACCATGGTTATTCTTTAAATTTAGTCTTATTTAAGTCTCTCTCTCTCTGGCTGGTTTCAAGAGTAAATTGTTCTAAATTATCTATTATAATTGTATAATTGTTCTAAAATATCTAGTATATGTGAATTCTAACTTACATAAATCTTATTAAATTTCTCCTTTGCAATTGTCTTTTATTTTACCATATTTTAATTATCTTCAGGCTTTTTTTAGATGTGAAATAAGATATCTGTAGATCTATATTTATACACACACACACACACACACACACACACACACACATATATATATATATATATATATATATAATGGGCATTTCGAACTTATTTTGTTCTCATCAGTCAGTCATACCCTTTATCTGAGATTCAAACCTGGGCTAATTATATATTAGGCAGTTGTTTTAACCCCTAGGCCACAGGCTCTTTCTCTCTTTATTAGCTAGGAAGCAAGGGAGATATATGTGTTAAGTATTTGTCAAGTCTTTTGAATACCTTGCTGGTTAAATCTTCCTTCCTGTTTCAGCCTAACCCAAGGCTATCCGCAGGTTATAGTCACAACTTACGACAGTTCAGTATTTGTGTAAATTATTCAAATTGGTAATAAAGAATATATATATATATATATATATATATATATATATATATATATATACACACACACATACACACACCCTAACCAAATAATTCTGAAACTAGCAAAATCCTAGATAAAACACAACAACAAACATAGATAACTAACTTGAAAAGGAAGAGTAAAGAGTTCTTACAGATTGTTTGACATCATAAAAGCAAAATCTGAGGAAACCTGGCACCACCATCTATGGGAAAGATCAGGTTTTCAAGGCCTTCTGGAAGTCCAGCAAGATCAAGGCCATCTGAATCTTGGGGAGAAGCTATTGCAGAGTCAATGCTGCATGAGAGAAAGCACTCTTTGTGGGTCCCAATAAGTGACATTGTTTCACAGAAGGTGCCCAGAGCATACCATCATGCCAAATCTGATGGGAAATGCACAAACCACTGGAGAAAGGCAAGTAATCTGGCTTTGTGTCCTTCAGGGCTTTAAAGGTGACAACCAGCACTTTGAATTATACAAGATGTCATCCCCTTGTTTCCTGATTAACAGAACTACCCATTAATTTACTCCCAATGTTAGTCCTGTCTCTTATACTACTTCCAAATCGGATGCTGTCTAGTACCTAAAGGTGAAAAGTTTCTCTGCCATTTTGGGATTTATACATCATTATCCTGTTTCCATTTCAGGTAAAATACAGTTTACCTCTGTTATGTGGGTTCAGCCTGCCCCCCACCAAGCCTAGTGCTTAACAAAATCTGCATCCCTCTACATGATGCCACTGACCCATATTGCCTGATTTTATTTTAATTTTTTGACAATGTTACCCAGACTTTATTATTTCTTTTTATGACCCTATAGAGTAATCATTTTTATCGGGATGGAGTCAGGTCAACTGAATGAAGCTGAGTGTTTACTGGCCGGATCCTTTCCTGGAGTTTAAGCAGAATTTGCAGCAGATATTTTCTCTGTGCCCTGATAGAGAAACATCTGTTGCTGCCTAGGATTGAACTGTCAGCCTTCCAAATGGGAATCAAGCATCTTCACCTCTAGGCCACTGTGCTGCTCAATGCTATCCAGGACTTTATTATGCTAAATTTACCTCCAGGACTGGTTGGCTATATCCCATTGTCCCAGTGTCTTTGGTGCCAACACAGAACTGCCTTCTTCCCGCTTTTGTCTAAGAAATTATCTAGATAGTACATGTTAGCTGCAAACTTTGCTCCATGCAGACAAGTTACCATCTGATCCACACACATCTCAAACCCATGTGCCAGTGACTGAAAGCCGAGATATCTTTCTGATGGCTTCCATCTCTGCTCAAAGCACTGAAAGAATTACTTTAAAGCTGTCAAATAACACCTTATAAATTCCTACTATAGCTCTCCAAATGTTCTACAATAAGTCATAGACTTATTTTTTTCAAAACTTCCAGCTTTCTTGTTCTTAAAGTATTTGCTTATCATTCTAACATTTCAACAGAAAATCCAGTTGCATTTTTCAACATCCAGGTTGCTCTTTTTTTTAACAAGTCATTCATTGTCAATAGTTCTGTGACCAAATATGGTGTGACTATAAATCAAGGGTAATCTGGAAACATTCAGAAACATCTGCTAACATAAAAAGAATGTGAGACTGCATAGCTCACTCTTGGAGGTTAGTACACTATTGATCTCAAAGTATCCCCAATAGATGTAGCATGAGAATCTAAAGATGTATTTGAATTATATTTCTGACATATTAGATCTCTTCTATCTCTCTATGGTTTTCACTGAGATGAGAGTGCAGTTCAACATCTTGCAAGATTATGAAATTCTTCCTATTTTTCCTCCTTCGTATTTTATTTTAAACCATGAAAAATTGCACAGACTTTTATTTGGCTTATTGAACCATTGTGAGATGTTAATATGGTATAATGTTTCGTGCATTTTTTTTCATCCTGCTGTTCTGAAACCAAGTCTGGTCATTTTTGATCTCGTAATGTGGCTATATTTCCAAAAGGAAATACAGAATAAAAAAAATCCAGAATGATGCTGCTGACTACGCAGAACTTAGTTGCCAAGTGTGGATGTTTGAAGGATGCTCCAGGTTGGGTTGTCCCTGACTTTAACCTTATTGGCCAGCAAGAAAAAAACCTGTCTGAAATGGATATTACTGACTCTGCCCTGCTGCTAGTTATCGAGTTGTCTCAGCCTATTATTTCACATCACTGCTGTTGCTTACAAGATGTTCTCTGTGTGACAGAGCATATAGATGACATGCCCCAAGGGCTTCCAAACACTACCTAAAAAGTGAATGTCATATATCATGCATTTACTAGGACTGCTTTCTGTGCCTGCAGACTGGCCAGAGAGAGAGGTTTTTCTCCTTTGTCAGAGAAGAAGTCACCTGATTTATAGATAGATCAAATGATGAATTTGATATTAAGGTAGGAGCTTTTATTTTTGCTTTTTTTCCCTACCTGATATTAAGAGAGTTTAATGATTGTGTCCTTTTGAACTTTTGCTAGTACACTGCAACACATTTCAATGGAAGAACATTATAATGGAATGGTATGTTGGAAAGCTTCATTGAATGCTCTGTAGAGCAATGTTTTTCAACCGTGGCAACTTTAAGATGTGTGGATTTCAATTTCCAGAATTCTGGATATTTCAGTCTACGTATCTTAAAGTTGCCAAGGCTGAGAAGGGTCTAGGATAACCTGCTGCAGTCAAGTCATCATGGTCAACTCATGACAGGACAATTCAGTGCTATATTACCGTATATACTTGAGTATAAGCCGACTCAAGTATAAGCCGAGACCCCCAATTTTACCCCCCAAAACTGGAAAAAGTTATTGACTCGAGTATAAGCCGAGGCTGGGAAATGCAGCAGCTGGAGGCTGGATCCCCCGAAAGACGTCTCTGCTGAGATGAGAGAACGGGGTGGCAAGCCGCCGAGAGAATGGGGCGGTGGAGTGCTCCGCCGAGAGAATGGGGCGGCTTGCTGTTCTCTCGGTGCAGCACGGCAGAGGCTGGATCTCACGAAAGAAGTCTCCGCTGAGTGAGAGAATGAGGCGTCTCAGCGCCCATTTTCTCAGCGAAGACTTCTTTCAGGGGATGCAGCTTCTGCCGCCCCTTTCTCTCAGCTGCCCAGTGGAACAGCTTGCCACCAGAAATCAAGAGTGCTCCATCACTGGAGGTTTTTAAGAAGAGACTGGACATTCACCTGTCTAAGATGGTATCGGTCAGTGGTGGCGAAACTTTTAGAGACCGAGTGCCCAAACCGCAAGCCAAAACCCACTTGTTTATCACAAAGTGCCAAGGCAGCATCGGCATTCTGGTGCCCTCGGGGGAGGGGACAGGGAGGCGCCTCTGAGTGCCGCCTCTGGCACGAAAAAAAAGGGGGAGCAAAAAATGGGCCACCGTACCGCAAGGCACAAAAATGCCAACCGCCGTGCCGCAGGGTGCAGATACAAGGCACCGCATCACGTGAGAACGGGGCTGGGCTAGTGAGTATCACGCAGGCACTAGCCCCGCCCCCTTTGCAGCATGTGCCTGCTCGTGGCCCCGTGCGCGCATGCACGCATGTAAAATGCTTCCCCCTCCCTTTTCTTCCAGTCCACCAACCAACAAGGACCTGCTGCTGGCAGCGGTGGTGGCGCACGTGCCAACAGAGAGGGCTCTGAGTGCCACCTCTGGCAGGCGTGCCATAGGTTCACCACCACTGGTATAGGTCCTCCTGCTTGAGCAAGGGGCTGGACTAGAAGACCTCCAAGGTCCCTTCCAGCTCTATTCTATTCTATTCTATTCTATTCTATTCTATTCTATTCTATTCTATTCTATTCTATTCTATTCTATTCTATTCTATTCTATTCTATTCTATTCTATTCTATTCCATTCACTTTCTATATTTCTATTCTATTCTATTCTATTCTATTCTATTCTATTCTATTCTATTCTATTCTATTCTATTCACTTTCTATATTTCTATTCTATTCTATTCTATTCTATTCTATTCTATTCTATTCTATTCTATTCTATTCTATTCTTATTACCATTCTCTATTCTATTCTATTCTATTCTATTCTATTCTATTCTATTCTATTCTATTCTATTCACTTTCTATATTTCTATTCTATTCTATTCTATTCTATTCTATTCTATTCTATTCTATTCTATTCTATTCTATTCACTTTCTATATTTCTATTCTATTCTATTCTATTCTATTCTATTCTATTCTATTCTATTCACTTTCTATATTTCTATTCTATTCTATTCTATTCTATTCTATTCTATTCACTTTCTATATTTCTATTCTATTCTATTCTATTCTATTCTATTCTATTCTATTCTATTCTATTCTATTCTATTCTATTCTATTCTATTCTATTCCATTCACTTTCTATATTTCTATTCTATTCTATTCTATTCTATTCTATTCTATTCTATTCTATTCTATTCTATTCTATTCTATTCTATTCTATTCTATTCTATTCTATTCTATTCTATTCTATTCTATTCTATTCTATTCTATTCACTTTCTATATTTCTATTCTATTCTATTCTATTCTATTCTATTCTATTCTATTCTATTCTATTCTATTCTATTCTTATTACCATTTTCTATTCTATTCTATTCTATTCTATTCTATTCTGTTCTGTTCTGTTCTGTTCTGTTCTGTTCTGTTCTGTTCTGTTCTACGTTCTGTTCCAATCCATTCCATATTTTCTATTCCATTCTGTTCCACTGTCAGAGCCCATCGGAGGCAACCCAGTCAGCCCACACAGGAGTTACACTAATGCTACGCAGCCTCTCCTCTCAACCTGAACCCCTCCTTACCTTTCCTTTTATCTGCATCCTATTTTTAACTGCCGGCTCTGCCCTGCCCTATTTTGTCCTTGAGCACTCGTGAGCTCATCAAGAACAGAAGGTAACCGTGGGGGGAAAGGCAGGGCAAGATCTGCAAGATCCCCATTTGCATTTGACTTTGCCATCCCATCTGGTTCGAGATAACACACCACACACACACAAAGAGAGAGAGAGAGAGAGAGAGAGAGAGAGAGAGAGAGAGAGAGACGCACACCTCAGCAAAAAAGAAAGAAAGAAAAAGAAGTAGTAGAAGAGGCAGAGAGCCCCTGTGGGTAGGAGTGAGGATGGGGAGAAACAGCAAGAAGACCGGGTGGGGTGGGGTGGGTTAATCACTAAACCTTCCAGTGTTTAACCAAAGCAGCTTTTGCATTTGTCAAGCTCTGCTAGCAGGGCACTGGACGGGCCTGGCGGAGCTGCTGAAGGTGAACGGGAGAAGGTGAGTCTTCGCCGAGAAAATCTCAGCGCCCATTTTCTCGGCGAAGACTTCTTTCGGGGGATGCAGCTTCTGCCGCCCCTTTCTCTCAGCTGCCCAGCTAAGAGAAGGGGTGACAGAGGCTGGATCCTCCGAAACAAGTCTCCGTGAGACGAGAGAACAAGGCGTTGGAGCGCTCCGTGAAGTGTGGGGTGGGGAAGCTTGCCGCCCATTGTCTCAGCGACGAAGACTTCTTTCGGGGGATGCAGCTTCTGCCGCCCCTTTCTCTCAGCTGCCCAGCTAAGAGAAGGGGTGACAGAGGCTGGATCCCCCGAAACAAGTCTCCATGAGACGAGAGAACAAGGCGTTGGAGCGCTCCGTGAAGTGTGGGGTGGGGAAGCTTGCCGCCCATTGTCTCAGCGACGAAGACTTCTTTCGGGGGATGCAGCTTCTGCCGCCCCTTTCTCTCAGCTGCCCAGCTGAGAGAAGGGGGTGACAGAGGCTGGATCCCCCAAAACAAGTCTTCGCCGAGAAAATGGGTGGCAAGCTTCCACCGCCCCATTCTCTTAGCGGAGGCTTGCAGAGGTGGCGGAGGAGCTGCGCGCGCAGCTCTCCAAACCGCCGCAGCCCGTTTGGAGAGCTGCTGCCTTCGTTCATGTTTGATGAAAGCAGCAGCTCTCCAAACGGGGGTAGAAGTTCTTTTTTTTTGTTGTTGACTGGAGTATAAGCCGAAGTGGAGTTTTTCAGCCCAAAAAGTGGGCTGAAAAATTCGGCTTATACTCAAGTATATACGGTAATTTTTTTTCAGTTACTTTTATTATTGGTGATTATATATGGTGATTATTATGATTATTGTAACTCTTATATTTCTGGATTGACTTTATTATTATTGGCCATGGTTCCCTAGAAATTAATTTAACTTTTGTATTTGTTGAATTCTCCTGCGGCGAATTGTCCTGCGGCAAAATGGCCATGGTGACTTGGCTATGGCAAGTTGGCTGTGGTGATTTGGTTGCATTGAGTTGGCTGTGTCAAGTTGTCCATGGTCATATTCCAGATTGAGAAACATATCTGTACAAGCAGCAGTGGATAGGGGATACATCTGATTGGCATGCCCCAGGCACCAAATGGACCCAAGGGGTGTTGGCGTTACGTAGGGTTTTGCCTAAGGTTCTGAGGCAAGGTTAAATAGAGGTCTTAGTTGCTGCTAGCAACAACAGCTTTGGATCAGATTGTACTTATGCAGGCTTTTCCTGTCTGTGGATCTTGGAGAACTCTCAAGTTTTCAGAGAAACTCTGGGTTGAAACAGCAGAAGAAATGCATATAGTGCCTCTGGAGAAAAGGGAAGAGTGAACTTAACCAGCTACAGGTTACATCCTTATTAAGGATTACATATGGTGGCAATAAGAGCAGCAAAAAGTTATTACTTTTCCATTTTCATTGGGTCTGCAGATAACTGTCTGATGGCCTTATTCAAGTGACCTGCCATCTGCAGAGCCATCTGTGAGAACTATTAGGGCATTTTTCAGATAAAGTTGCTCAGATCTAGTTTGAGCTGGACTTTGTGCAGGTTCTATTGTAAAGGGATGTAGAAATGGCCTTGGGAAAGGAACAGATAAACTATTAAGGAAAGTAAAACAGCAACCCATATCTGGAAAAGTAGAAAGCATCAGAAAGGAACTCAAAATAATCCTGTTTTGATTCTGTTTGATGGGCAGGGAGAAGATCTGTCAGGTTATTATTATATTATATATATAATATTATATATTATATTATTATATTATTCTAAGATGGCGGCGCCTGGAATGGCTGCGGCTGCATTGGCTCTTGAAGGCAAATAGTTTTGGGAGGGATAGTAAGGGCTATAGGCCAAATGATCAGGAAGATTTTAATGTGTTTGAGCAACATGGTGGAACTAAGGTAACATACGACATACGACCGACAATCTTTGCTGGCCTGGCGAGTTTCTAGTTGTTTTGGAACTGTTGGTGAGACCGTTAAAAGTCGTTGGTGCTGTTTGAATTTGTTCTGCCAGCAGCAAGATCTGACTGCTGACCTAGTGATGGATTGTATTGCAAATCAGGGCTGTTTCCAGAGGAGGCAGAGGAGGAGAGGACCTGGAGCTTATGGAGCGAAGGAACTGGATGAGGCTGTCGGCAGGCCCAGAGGAAGAGAGAGAGGCTTTTGGAGGAGTTGGTGGCGGCGGCAGCGTGCTCCAGGGGCGAAAAGAAGCAAGGCCTCTTTAAGGAAAAGGTGGAAGAGTCAGGATCAGAAAAAGGAAAGAAGGCGAGGTTGTCAGAATACAAGCTAACTTGAGGGCTAATCCACATGGAGCCCCATTTCCATCTGTCCTGTTTGCCATCGTTCACTCCCTAGAGACTAAAATGGACAATGTGAAATTTGAGCGGGCCCCGAACAAGGAGTATATATCGGAGGTGGTAACCCTTTGAGAGCTGTATGCAACGAAATTTCATTTTGATGTATGCCGATTGGTGTACATTCAAAGTGACAATAAAGTTATCATCATCATATGACAAAGAAGCATTCACTGAATGCTTGCAGAATCTATTTCCTGATCTTGAAGAGCTGATATCAGTTGAATTGATTGAGACACAGTCTGTTTAGGATGTCTGGGAAAAGTTTAAGCCTATTGCTTTTGGGGAACTTGAGAAGAACCTTCCAGCTGTAAGTCTATGGAGATTCTCAGTCATCCAGGTCATGGCAGTCACAAAGATGCTTTTTCAAACGACAACTGGACTTTGTTTTTCCTTAAAGATGTTTTTCTTCTCTTCAAAGAAGCTTCTTGGATGATAAGCTAAACGTCTGCAAGAAAAACAAAAAAAAAAAAAACAAAGTCCAGTTCCCTTTTGAAAAAGCATCTTTGGGACTTTCAGCTGCAATTGTATCCACCTGTGCATATTATGGCTGGTCAGGGGCCACCTATGAGATCATATATGTTTGGATACAGGTAGTGAAGAATGCTTCCTTGAAGAAAGTGGTCTTAAAGATGCGGTAGTCTGTCCTTGTCTCAAGGAACTATTTATGGATCCAAAAGTGCTGGATAATTTTTGTCCTCAGGAAAGATTGTTGAGAAGGTGATTGGGCTGCAACTTCAGAGATCTGGACTGTTTTTTTTAATAGGGTTTCAGACGAAGATAGAAACAGTTTTTATTTAGTAACTGTCTCAGATAATTACCATTTGCAAATATGACAGTAATAAATGGTAACATTAAATTGACTTTCCAACCAATCTGTCTATTCAAGACAACAAAAGCTTTCAGCGTGAAACTATTTAAGGTCTGGTCAGTTTCAGGCAAAAGCTGCAAGCCTCCAGGAGGGATCTAATCAACTACTTAAAGTTACAAAGCTGTGCTTGTTAACCTGTGGCCAGCAATTTTTAAGGACGTGCTGTGTTGTGGAGAAAAGCAGGTCAGGAAGAGGTAGCTTGTTTAAGCAATCTTTCAGCCCTGCTAGGGGCAAAAATAGAGGGGAGAAGAGTCAGGCACAGGACAAAGTATGAGATAACTTTAATTGAGACCTTAGCAATCTTTCCAGTCTTTCTCTCTGTGTCATGTGATATGCTTAGCAATTGTGGCACTTAGTGAGTTTTACTGGAACCAATTGCAATCATTAAACAAGTACCTTTTAAACAAATGTTGATGAGCTCTGGCAGGGTTGGAAACAGACTGATGCATTCACCTTGGCCTCCTTGATCTCTCAACAGTTTTCAATACAGATTTCAGATCATGGTATCTTTCTGAACTGGTTTTAGGAACCGGGAGTGGAGGGGCATAGTATTATGGAGAATAATAACACAATAAGTACCAAAAATGACCTTGAAAAGAATTAAGACAAATTCAATAAAGATATGAATTATTATTATTGTTGTTGTTGTTGTTGTTGCCTTCTGGATCCTATGTACAGTGCTAGTTGTCTTCTCTAAAGCCTTTCAGAGTTTGGGGGGCCAGGTATTTATGGAACTTCTGCTTCCGGAAAACTCTGGCTCATCTCATGCATCCCATAGGGAGGATGTATGAAGGACCCCATCTCACATGGAATGGAAGCTTTGGAATGTGTCTTAGCTATAGCTGCACCCAGTGGTGGGATTCAAATGTGTGAACAACCAGTTTTCTGTGTGGATGCCACTTCTGGGACTCCATTCTGGCCTGGGCAACAAAAAATTAGCTACCGACTCTGCTGAAGTGGTGCAAACTGGCTGAATCCCACCCCTGGCTGCACCCATGGTTGGAATAACTTGTTGACATTCCTCTCTTTTCAGAAATCACTAAAAGCTGGTGGGGGATCAACTGGGCCTAATAATGCGTAGACTGTCTATTAAGTAGTCCTTAGCATGCCACACTCCAGATTTTATTATATGCACTTTCTATTTTTGCAAACCACCTTGAGTCTGATGGAGATGTGTAGTGTATATAAACTTTTGTAATAGATAAATAAGCTGCTTTTTCTACCTTCAGCAGAGGCAAACTAGCATTCAAACTGAGCAGATGCATTTATGTGTGAGTATATATACTGTTTGGCTACTTTTTAACGTGTTTGTTTTTCTCCATTTCATGAGACATTCAGTCCAAATAATTCTTCCCTAAACACAAATGCTTAAGGGGGAAATGACAGGTGAGTTGCTCCTTGGTCTCAATGCTCACATTTCATCAAGTAAATGCAATAAGAAATCACTGAGAGGACATAAGAACCATCCAAAATAGTGAAGGCCTTGCAAGAAAGGGCTGGAGTCTAAGAATAAAGCATACAAGAGCGTGAAAAATAATCATTAGCAATTACTGACAAATAAAATAGTACTTTAAACCTGCAGCTGTTGACAGGGGAATAGATGAGAAAGACTCAATTCCCTTCAGCCTAGACCAAAGTCACCTAGGCAATTAAGCTGATTTCTACTTTGGGATTTCTAATATTTTTTGAGGTACTTAGGACCACGAAAGGATATGCTAAGTAGCCCGCAAGATCTATTGAAGCCCTTTATTGTCATTTACGAGGTTTTGCAGAAAACACATTCATTTCTAGCGATAATCAAAATTCCTCTTAGATGAGGGACATACCGTATTTTCCGGGGTATAAGACGACTTTTTAACCCATGAAAATCTTCTCAAAATTTGGGGGGGGGTCGTCTTATACTCCCAGTCATCTTATACGCCGGAAAATAGTACATAAATCAATCGAGCACCCCCGTTCTTGCAAAGCAACTTCAAGCCTCCTTAGTCCAGTCCCCCCTCCAATGTGACTCTCCCTTCCCACCCCCAAGAGCCTCTAAGACCCTTCCCCTCCCCCTTGCAAATGCCAGACCCTGGGAGCAGCAGGAAGCCCCTCCCCCTCACCTAAGTGGCATCTGAGCATAAGCAGAGTGCACCCTGCTACCCGCTATCTCTCCCGGCAGTCTGGACAGTGGTACTTGGTGGCCTGGCGCCCCTCTCGCCAGCAGACCACGCAGCGGCCCTCGCCAGCCGGCCTCGGCATGGCCGCCCCAAGCCTGGCTCTCCAGCACGTCTTCTGGGCCCGCCTGGCCGACCGCCTCCTGGGTGGGGCTTGGCTCCAGACACAGCGGCTGCTCCATCTGCAAATGTGCTCTCAGAGCCAAATTGCGCTCAGCAGTGCAGGCTGCCGAAAGGCGGGGACTTGGAGTTCCCACAGTGGTTGCGGCTTCTGGCGTGCCATTTGCAGAGTCTGGCCTGGAAGAGCGCATCGTGTGAACGCAGCTCTTGTGTTTATTCCAAAGGGTGGGTGGAAGGAAAAGCCCCTTTGGGCTTCAAAAGGGAGGCTTTGCACCATCTGCATCAGACGGGGCTGAATCGGGCTTGTGTCGGACACTTGGCAACTGGCATGTAAGTATTTTCCGGCGTATAAGATGAAAAATCTTGAAAATCTTCTCAAAAGTCGGGGGTCGTCTTATACGCCCAGTCGTCTTATATGCCGGAAAATATGGTATGTCAATTAATCCCATTTTTAAAAGATACAAGTGCACTTCACCACCACCACCACCACCACTACTATCCCTCAAAAAATACAAAAGGAAGAATCACTCCTAACTGTGGTGTGATGGCTGTTTTGGTCGCCACAACATAAAAAATTGTTGAAACTCTAGAAAGAGTGCAGAGAAAAGCAACAAAGATGATTAGGGGACTGGAAGATAAAACATTCAAAGAATGGTTGCAGGAATGGGATATGCCTAGTCTACTGAAAAAGAAGGACTAGGTCTAATATGAAAGCAGTGTTCCAATATCTCAGGGGCTGCCACAAAGAAGAGGGAGTCAAGCTATTCTCCAAAGCGCCTGAAAGCAGGACAAGAAGCATCGGATGGAAATTAATCAAGCAGAGAATCAACCTAGAACTAAGGAGGAATTTCCTGACAGTTAGAACAATTAATCAGTGAAACGACTTGCCTCCAGAAGTTGTGAATGCTCCAACACTGGAAGTGTTTAAGAAGAGATTGGACAACCATTTGTTTGAAATGCTATAGGGTTTCATGCCTGAGCAGGAGGTTGGACTAGGAGACCTCCAAGGTCCCTTCCAACTCTGTTATTCTGCTTTTTATCCTAGTAGAAAAGGAAGTAAATAAAAATATCTACATAGCTCCTCTGCCTACCTTTGTTCCTTCTCCAGATACCTGGCTTACCCTGGCTTATCTATACTTCAAAAGAAAATGTGGTAGAACAAATGGGACCAATAGAGAATTGGATAATCTGCATTTGGATTGCACCGCACTTCTCCACCACATTCAAACCTATTATTCTAGGGTTGATTGTACCTCCTAAGCTCATTTTTGTACCTCTTTGTATGTGATTGCCTAAGTTTTAATAATTTCCTGCCCTTTGAGCATAGTAAAGGAAAACCAGTAAATATTAAAGAGCAAACCAAAACTTTCAAAGTGCTGCCCACATGAATGATGTTTATGAACCAATTATGTGTTTCTTTTCCTGCAATTCAGGATTAGTAAGGATTCAGGTAGTGTAGTGCTTGATCATTAGGATAATGCTGAGATTTGCTTGATTGTGGCAGGATATTAAATAAATAAAATATTTGTCTGAACTCCAAATCCAAAAGCTTATCCAACTGATGGGGGAAGAGGAAAGGAGTTAGTCATCTTAATTACTCTAGGCCTCTTCCAAAGCATATTAGATCTAACTTCAAATTATCCCAATTGTATTTTAGGAATATGCTTATATGCAGGGATTTTTTTTCTCATAGAACACTCAGAACGGCGTTCCGGCACCTTTTTTTGCAAAAAAAAAAAGCTTTTACACAAGCTGTGCTTCTATTGGCTTAAGCCTATTGCAGGCTTTGCTCTTTTATGACTCATGGACTTCAACTCCCAGAATTCCTGAGTCAGCTATGCTATTGGCTTTTGGAAGTCAATAGGAATTGCTGCTGAGCTTGCCAAAAGACCCGGCAAGCAAATGTTGCAGCAAAGGCAGGAACATTGCACTCCTCCCTGCTCCCCAACTACACCATCTCGACTAGGTAAGTAAGATATTATTTGCAAATAGGATATCCAAGTATGACTCAAGGAAATTTTCCCTGCATGGAGGGAGTAGTGGTTTGTTTCACTTTGTTTTACTTTTCAAATTGCTGTATGATGATTAGAAAAGGCAGGAAGTTATTTTTATTAGGAAGAATTCATTTATCCCATGCTAGATCTTTGGGAGCTTAGTACCACCAGCAAAATACATTTGCTTTTCTGAAACTTTATTCAAATTCATTTCCTGATAGGGGCATTTGAAAAAAAAAGTTATTTATTAAATTTATATGCTGACTATCTCACCAGGATGACTCTGAAATCAAGGAGAGGGCTTGCAACTTCTGTTTGTAGTTATCCACATTTCTGCACACTGAGATAATCGGCCATTATACAAATACAGAGCCTATCATGCTTTTATATTTATATGGAACAGATACATTACCTGAAATTTTTGGAATCTGTAAAAAATGTGCTTATGATTTTACATCACATTTTAAAATCAGCCAAATTGAATAGGAATAAGATTGTGACTGAAAGAATACTAATTCTGAAATATAGTAAATATCTTTAACAAGTAACATTAAATTTAGCTTCAGTGTAATTTACTTGTTTACTGTAGCTAAAACTAGAAATTATATTTCTAAAGCATTAGTTTGGATCATTGGAAAGAAAAAAGATTTAATATTTATGATTCAAAAATATAAATATGTGAGAAACATGTTTTTAAAGACCTTTGCAGCTTGTTCTCATATATACCCTGCCACAAAGGAATAACTAAAATTATGAAATTTAGAATCTACCAAGCTTCCCTCCCATGGACAGAAGACAATCCATGGGAAATGTGAATCTGTAATCCATAGCTTTAGCAGCAATAATAAATCTAATTATGCTATGCATATTTAAGTTAGCTAAACCCTGGAGCAGTGGTAGCAATCTTCTATCACAATGGCAAGCCCTTTAAGATTATATATTGTTAATCATATAAGTGAAGAAATGAGGAAAACTGTGGTTAAAGAAATTGTTTGATCCAATAATAAAATTTCATTGATAATTGATGAATCAACCAGAATAAGCAAAAAAAACTACCCTCATAGTATTTGTTTGATGCTGTATCGAAGGTGTGGGAATGAATTCACCAGTAAATTTGTTTTTGGACTTGGTAGAACTTGAAAAAGGAGCAGCAGAAGGAATATTTGATTCCTTACTCCAATGTCTTTACTCTTATGGGATGACAGAAGATTATTTGAAAAAATATTTGATTTCTCTAGTATGCAATGGCACCGCTGTGATGATGGGATGTAAAAGTGGAGTGAAACAATTGCTGTCAGAACGTTTTCCTTCTATTATAGTTTGGCATTGTGCTAATCACAGACTAGAATTATCAGTAGGTGATGCTGCCAAGGAAACTTCAGGAATAAATAGATTCCAATCATTTATTGATAAACTGTATGTCATATACCATGCTTCACCAAAGAATAGCAGAGAGTTGCATTCATGTGCAGAATTACTGTGGACTGAGCTGCTGAAAATTGGAAGAATTTTAAGTACCCGATGGGTGTCATCTAGTTTGCGTACAGTTTTGGCTGTATGGAATAATTTTGAATCCCTTGTGTATCATTTTGAACAAGCAATGCATGATCCTACAAGAGATAAAAATGATAAATGCACTTATGATGGCTTGAAAAGAAAAATAACATCTACAGAATTTTTATTGGACCTAGGATTGATGTGTGATGCTCTCCAAGAATTGTCAGATTTAAGTTTGGATCTACAGGACTGCAACATCGACTTGTATAAGGCAAATAAGAAAATAAAAATACTGGTACAAGTTTTTGAAGAAAGAAGACAGAACTTTGGGCCCTATTATAAATGTGCTGTTGCTGTTGTAAGTGATCTTCACTTTCATGGCATTTTACTTCACAAAAGAGATTCAAAAAAGATCCTTCCATTGACCCAAATATATTTTATACAAAATTGAAAGAGTCAATTGAAAAAAGATTACTTGATAGCAAAGACAATGAGTTGGCGTATTGGTCTCGCGTACTTGATCAAAAACATTGGCCTGAAGATTTTAATACTCAACTGACACTTGGAGAAGTGGAAATTAGAAACTTATCAATTAGACTGCAACTAAATGAAAGAGAAATGATTCGTGGATTCCGTGAATACATTCTCGAAAAGACATATCCAGAAAAACTGTTGCATTTGATACGGACTCTGAATACCATTCCTATTTCTTCAAGTGAATGTGAACATGGGTTTTCACAGATGAATCTAATTGGCACCCCAAAAAGAGCTTAGTTAAAGACTAAGAATTTCAGCACTTTTATTCATCAAACTTGTCAGACCACCTCTGAGACTTTTCGATCGTTCAAAGTACATTGATCTGTGGTTACTCAGAGGATGACATTCGGCCATAGATACTAAGAGCAAGGAAAGGATTTGCCAGACGAGAATTGGACAAAAATTTGGAATTTTCTGTGAACATTTGCCTTAAATACAATAAATTAAATGTATGTTAAGATTTGAATATATAATTGTTTAATTATATAAATATATAAATAAAATTATATAAATAAAAGATTAACAAGATGAGAGTTCCGGCACCTTTTTTTTAGAAAAAAAGCCCTGCTTATATGAAATAGTCAACAGTCTCTGTACAAGCTAGTACCTTTCTCCCCATTTAAAGAAAACCTAGATAATGAAGGAGGAGAGAAGGAGAAGTATTTCTATTCACAAGGAATTGTTTTACAGAGCTGTCCCAACACAAGACTACAGGAAATGAATATTAAGGTAGTATATCCAAAACAGTGTCTAAAAATGAATCTTGTTGGTGCACAGCCAATTCATCAAACCAGAAGTAAGCAATAAGACCTCAATTCCCCCATTGTGATCCCTCTCCTTCTCTAACTTTCTCTCATGCCTAAATTATTTGATATATTATATTTCTCAGTAAAACTCTTTAGCCAGTTTATAAAATGTAGCTTCAGCTATGGAACATAAAACACAGCAAAGCATCATTTTAAAATGGCAAGGGGGTCAAATAGACCAGGGGTGTCAAACTGCTGGCCCGTGGGCTGGTTGCATCATACAGAGGCCACATCCACCCCAGCTCCGGCAATGCAAAAAAGCTGCGATACGTCGTGGCATGTCACGTGATGCGGTGAGTTTGACACCTGTGAAATAGACCATCAGCTAGGCAACAGAGGACACTTCATCAGGGAGGATTTTCTTGTATCTCTGCCAACCTGTGTGCTTTTACAAAATATGACTCCATTTTAGTAGTGTAATGTATTGGCCTTATCTGTTTTAATTCACTTGCTTAATGTCTGACTGCTTGCTTAATGTCTGACCTACTTTCTGTGTGTTATGTAACAGTTGCTGTTGCTGAGCTAGACCTGCTGTCTCCAGGCTGATAATTAGGTTTGGGGCAGGAAACTGCTACTTTAAACCTATTGGTTGCTGCCTAGAGGCCAACCGTATAAATAGCTGCATAGCAGCTATTAGCTTGCTTCTGTTATGTTCTGAGTTAGAATAAACTTGTTGCTGTTTCAACACTTCATCTCTCTTAATACCTCAAGAACCAAATACTTAACAAATAGTAACTTTCTTCTTTTCATTTGTTAAGAATCTGTCTCAAGACAGCTCCTTTAAAGCTGAAATCCTCCATATCGGAGCAAGACTCTTCACAGTAGTGCAGTTAATTGTGAGAAGACATCCATAAACTTACACTCTGCCATTTTTAAAATAGCAGCTTTTTGATTCAGACATCATGGGAAACTGTGGCTTAAGAAACTAAAAGAGCAGGGAAGGGAAACTCACAAGCTCAAGGCTTAATCCTTGTTTTATCAGCTATCCAATTTGGGCCTCTAAAATAATCCCACATACTTCCGTATAAACTCTGGGAATCAAACATGCAGAAAAAGGGAGCACTAAATCTGTTTTGAATTCCAAGATTCAGCCTTGAAGTTAGTGAAGCAATAACAAGCTTGAATGTACAGGTTGGCAGCAACAGACTTGGCTTCCTTGTTGAGGACCAGCTTCAGCCACTAGAGATCTAATTGGGAAAATGATCCCATTGTCTGCTCATAATCATTGCAAGCCCAGCCAGAGCCCAATTAAATATCAGATTCTTCAGTATATACTGCTGTTATACTTCTCAGTAAACTGGAGAACTAGCCTTCAACTTACACAGACATGTGCACACACACACAGGGATGAGATTTGCAGAAAGTCATATTCTCCTGCTTCCCTGCTGGGTTCTTACACATAAGCCTTTTGATGCTTTCGTCCTTTCTCTGTGTGTTACTGTTGAACTAAAAACTGGTCTCTGAAAAATGTAACAGCTTTCTTTGGTTATACTAAATGCTTTAAAAAAAATACTGACATATTTTGTACTTGACAGAAAAGTTAGCACTGTAGATAGATGTCTATACAATATTGGATTAATTCCTGTCATTATTTTTTTTATTTTTTTATTTTTAATTCCATTTATATCCCGCCCTTCTCCGAAGACTCAGGGCGGCTTACAAGCTTAGCAGTAGCCTTCATTCTATGTATATGCCTGCTTATTAGGGCTTTCATACACCCCCCAAGCGGCATTATTACAAAGTCAGCTTATTGCCCCCAACAATCTGGGTCCAAAGTCAGCTTATTGCCTCCAACAATCTGGGTTATGCATTGTTAGGATTTAAGGCTTTCCTAAATTAGCACTTTCAAGAACTACAAGAGTCCAGATAGAAAAAGTAACAACAAACAATAGAAGTTCTAGAATCAGGCTCCCTTTCATCTCTCCCTTTCGAATTTAAGAATATTTAACACAATTTGCATACTGCTTGCTGTTTGGGGACTCTCCAGCTTCGTACATATGGATTTTTTTAAAAAAAATACAACAATAACAACAACAAAGGACTAAACAAAGCAGGCTTAATAACATCACAAATCAATTCAGGTAACAGAACCAAAGTGATCAACATTCTCTGAAAAGCAACTACATCTTTGGCGTTTCCTTTCCTTGGTGAATTACCCTTTGGTGAATTTGTGCACTGACCAGGAAAGAAATACAACTGAAAATGGTCTTTTCATGTCCTTTTAAAATGATTTTTTTTTAAAAAAAGAAAATCTACAGGTGGTCTTTTTTCATAAATCTCTTTTAAGCTCTGGACCTACCCTGCATGGTGCTCTGACAGGCTGACAATAAAGAAGGACTTATGATGGTCCTGGGGGCAGGGTTGTTCTAAAGCTTCCCCAGAGGTTCAGCAATAAATCAGGGACTGTCAGGATTCCTCCCCTGCCACCTCTGACCAGGGTGACATTAAATTGACACTGTATACTCTAATCTCTTTCTAACCATAGAAATCAAGAGTACAGTGGCGGGTGGGGGGGAGAGAGAGAAAGAATCAGATTGAGATATCTGGATGCCAAGGTTTTGTGGGGAGGGTGGAATGGAAAAATCTTTTCCGCACTGTTGCAATAAAAAACACGTGGGGGAAAATAAATAAAACAGAGGTTGCTTTAGGAGTTCTTGGATGTCTTTAGAACCTTCTCACTTTCAAAAAATAATAATAATAATAATTGCGATTGCAATCCAAAGAACCTGCTATGGTAGCAGTACGAAGAGTACAAGTCCCGTGATACTAGCCCACCAATAATGCTAGTGGGGAGGGGGAAATGAAAGTGCTTTTTAAGAAAAAGAGTATTATGCATGGTGTATTAGGCCAACAGTTAGAGTTCTCACTTGAGACACTAATAACCAGGCTCTAATTATCATATTTTGCACATATTAGGCAAAGGCCTAGCTCCCTTGAGATTTCCATAATGCCAAGAAAAGGGGGAAAGGAAAAAGACAGAAAGGATTACCAGCAGCAAGGGGGATAGATTCAGTTACAGTGACGATGGTGCCTTGTTGTAAGTTCTCAAGATCTAGGTTGGGGAAAGATCATCCTAGAGAAGATCTATCTCTGTGGTTGCTAAGTGTTGACCCTGACACAACAGCACAAATCAATAAACCCAATAAATAAATGCTTTAGATGCTTAGGTGAAGTGAAGGGATACTTAGAAATTTCACATGTTGCCTACCTATGGCTTTCTCAGTATACATTCCTTCCATGGAAGTACCTGTGTGCTAGAACCAGAATATTAACGAGCCTAATGAGCCCAAAAGATCCATCTATTTTTTTTTAAACTAGGATGTAGTATATCCAGATGAACCTTTAGAGAATTACGTACTATAGTCATCTAGAGTACATGAAGTTCTGATTCAATGTATCAGTGCTCAGTTTAGCTAAAGAGATGAGTTTTTTCTTTCCCCTTTGTCTTCTTATGGTCTAGGAAGAGAAATGTTGAATATGAGCCTCGTTCCTTGTGAGCCTCCACTTCCTATAACAACAAATTAGGTGGCAGCATGGTGACATAGGACTATGCACAATGAGAGACCATCACAACCTCTCTCTATTTGAAGTGTTATCGGGAGAAAAAAAAATGCAAAGAGATGTGGAAAGCAATCCTAAACATGTTATAAATGTGAGATGCCATAGGATGTGCTCACCAGGCCTGCTCAATATGTCAGGGTACATATTTGCATCAACCTTTTACCATTTAAGATAGTAAGGTCTATCAACATTTACTTGAGCAAGAATAAAGTTGGGTACACAGCTGAGTATTCTGCTTTTTCATGTCATCTTCATAGGCATCTTGCTTCAGACTCCTGTGATCTGCATAAACAACAGATTTTGCCCATCTAGCATATTTCAGTAGGTTGCTTGACCAAATAAAATAAAGAAATGACAGCTGCCTCTTGGTGTTGTTGGAAAGTATGCAGACAATGGCCTCTTGGAACTCAGAAATGTGCAAAAGCAAATCAGTTAGCAAAGAGAAACAACATAGTAATGGTGAGTGACTGTTTTCATTTAAAAAATCTATTTATTGTTCTAAGGCCAGTGTTTAGAGACATGAAAGCATGTTTCTTAAGAGGATCAATTCAGATGGATTTCAGCAATTGCTTGGAATCGGAATGAGGAATGGACTTTGCCTTCCATGGTATACTTGGCAAGCAAAGGCCCCCAAGCTGCTTTTTCATAAACAGGAAAAGCCTTAACACTTCTCCTGGATTCTGTCCACATCAAGGATTTACTATGAAAGAGAAGGAAAGCACATGATATGGGTTGTGTTTCTGAGTGATCTTGTCCAAAGCCCCTACAATCCTTTTGTTTTTTTTTAAATGAAGGGGGAGGGGAAATTGTCAAGTATCATTTTGATTGAATCTAAAGGGGGCTCTAGTAGGAATACTGAATCAATGCAAGGTTAATGTTGTTCCAGAATACAAAGACATTCCATTAGGTTTACCATAATAGTCGTCTTCCCAAAGGAATTCCATAATCATAGCACTGGATCTAAGGTGCACCTTTCCAATCTCTTGTTTCTGAAGGATTTTGTAGATGCATATATGTTCTTAGGTCATTTCCTGCATATTCCTATCATGTAGCTTTTTTTGTTTTTGTTTTTCTCAGTACAACTCAACATTCTTTTGTGAAGACATGACTTGTGTGTTCAGTTGCAGCTGCTAGTGTAGAAGGATAAGCCAATATTTGAAGTTAAGTAAAGGTAAAGGTAAAGGTTCCCCCGCACATGTGTGCTAGTTGTTTCCAACTCTAGGGGGCGGTGCTCATCTCTGTTTCAAAGCCGAAGAGCCAGCACTTGTCTGAGGATGTCTCCGTGGTGATGTGGCTGGCATGACTAGATGCCAAAGGTGCACGGAACACTGTTACCTTCCCACCGTAGTGGTCCCTACTTGCTTTTTTATGTGCTTTTGAACTGCTAGGTTGGCAGAAGCTAGGACGAGTAACAGGCGCTCACTCTGTTACGCGGCACTCAGGATTCGACCCACCAAACTGCCAACCTTCTGATCATATGTCCTAACCCACTGAGCCACCACGTCCCTAATTAGTCTGTCTTTAATAGCTCCATGAAGGTCTTGAAAAAATCTTGCTTTTCTCTATGGGTTTTATTATCAAGCTACTGAATAACAAAAAAAGGTGTGGTACTACATAAGTTTTTTTTTTAAGTAAAAATGATCAAATGATTAAATCAACAATTCTATTCTATTCTATTCATTGTATCACAGAAATGTAGGTCATTAATTGAACAATGTTATACATGTTATACATACATAAGAGAAGATTTAAAAAAGTTATAGATCTAGCTGAGATTTTAAAAAACACAGGAGAGAGGTTTAAAGATCAAAAGACTGAGTGTGAATCATAGAAACAAGAATGATTTGCAAGTATAGAAAGATGAATAAGTATAAGAAATGGTCTCAGGGTGAGATGGATTATAGTTACGCTTTTATTTCACTTATCTCCTGTTTTTAATTAACATTGAAGCGGAACAGTGTGATGGATGAATGCAAATGGTTAGTATAATTTAACAATAAATAAAAGGAAAATTTTTCTGTAGATTATACAGAACACAAGAGGACTTGAACCCACATACTAGCTTTACATTCATTTCCTTGTCAATAAGCAATTGCTGTGATGGAACAGGACAAATGTGACAAAAGGCAAGATGTTGATATAGACTAGTGAAATCTGGCCAATAAAATATGTCTTCTGTTTACTGAGAGCTTCACTTAACTTCATTTACCATTGTTACATAAACTTGGGGTAATCACTATTCTCAGTGCTTTTTTTGTAAAAGAAAAAGGTGCCAGAACTCACACATGTCATACAGCCCGCCTTGCCTACCCTACAAGGTTCCATCCAAAAAAGGTGCCGGAACTCCATTTTGAGCATTCTATGAGAAAAAAAGCCCTGACTATTCTAAAAAAACTAAGCAAATATGTTGATTTGAAACCAACCAGAATTATTGAAAGTGTTCTATTAATTTATCATTTATATGTTTGATTTATGCTGTCAGTTTGTTTTGTAACAAAATGTTACAAATGTAACGGTAGTATACACAAGTGGTTGGATGATGTCTTGAAAGCAACTTTTGTTGAAATGAATGAGATTAATTCCCTGTAATACAATTAACAATGTGATGATGCTAGGCTGGGTATAAAGCTTTGTTATGTATATACATAAGATTGCAGACTGAGACCTGGATACTAATTTTAAGCATCAATGGCTGTAAGGAATTATTAATGTCATTTCCATTTAAGGAATTACTCGTGTCATTTTACTAACAAGTTAGTGACTTTCATTCTGTAATGGGTACTGAATATAAATGCTGAAGTACTTTATCCTCAAGTAAGCCTCCCAGTTATCATTATCATTATTACTGAAATTCGTACACCATCCAACACCCAGCAACTCTGAGCAGTTCATAAATAAGGACATGGAACAAAATACAATAGTAGAAAAATAAATGCTAATGAAAAAAGTCACACTGGCTAAATATATTCCTCTTTCATTTTTCCCCTTATACTATTCACTGATTGGAAACTCTAATCTTAAACAGATATATAATGAACGGCTAAGCATTGTAATAGCAAAGCATTTTCTCTGTCTGTGTGTGTGTGTGTGTTTGTGTTTGTTTGTGTTTGTGTGCTTGTCTGCAGATTGTATGTATGTGGTAGGATGGCAAATAAAAATTTGCAGCCCAGCTGGATGTGCAATCAATAAAATCTCAGACATGCTTCTTAATTCAGTGCAACTCCATCGGGAATTATTTTGGATACATGTCACAAGTTGAAAGAGGAGGAAAAAACCACCCTAAAAATCTTGCATATATCTCAATTATCCTCAGTATTGTCTTCTATTTGAATATACTTTCAACAAATTATAATTAGTTAATAAATAAGACAATTGTAATCTGACTAAGAAATATCTCTCTGCTCTTGAAGCCATTTTTAAACTCTGCCCATGTATCTAAAACCCTGAAGACAAACACAGAGGTTGTCGAATCTGCAGAATTCTCCTTGAATGTCTAACAACAAAGGCCTTTCTTCAGTGCTGAGCTGAACTATTCTCCATCCACCCTGAAGATGATTGAAAACTAAAAGGGCATGAAATTTGCTTTTCTTTTTGCCAGTCTGCATCCCGCCTTTATGGTGTCTGATCCTAGCCATTGCCAATCATCCAGCTTTCCTCCAAGGTAACGGATGACGAAGCCAAATAAATTTTATTTAGGCTTTAATAGGAAGGGTATTATTAGCTAAAGTGGGAAACCACTATGTTTTAATATTGGTGCCCCTAAGAATTATTTAAACAAGTCCCAATTAAGAGCTGGGAATAAGATGTAGGGAACATGATGGGTTCATGGCAGAAAAAGGATGTTGGCGGGACAACCACGGTTAAGTGCAAGGGAGGAAAGAAGCAGACCACACAAATTGTGTAACTAACTGATCTGCCGTGCTACTGTGCTGAGATTGTATTTATTAAACATGGTTGGGTTGCTTGTTTTCAGTTACACGTAGAATTATAACCCTGGTTTATATATATATATATATATATATATATATATATATATATATATATATATATATATATATATATATATATATATATATATATATATATATATATATATATATATATATATATATATATATATATATATATATATATATATATATATATATATATATATATATATATATATATATATATATACGGGGAATGTTTGTGCCTTCATTTATGCATGTGTAGCTATCTTCAACTGGAAATTTTATCATTGCTCATTCCCACAGGATCTGGAGATGTGCACCTGCATCTGAAAGGAAGTTTTTTGAGCAATATATTCTAAAGTGGAGAACCTGCAAATTCCATTGCATCACCTGACATGTGCTTTCCATATGGATGAGTTCACAGAATAACAATTGATATCGAGATGACCATGTACATATCCACTGTTCAGCATAATCAGAACTAAAATACAAATCCACAGTCCTAAAAGTACATCATGTATCTGTTGGAAAGCCAGAATAGCCACTGTTTATGAGAAAGTCTGAACAGAACAATGATTTGTTTATTTCTGATCTAAAAGTGCAACTTTTCTTCTTTATTTATGCCTTTCTGTTTTCATCTAATTTTACCTGAACCTAAACAGTTATAGCCATTTGTTGACATTCAGCTGGAGGGTATCTTAAGAAGAAACAAAGCAAAGCTCCAATTTTGCAACCTGCATGGGGCAAGGCCTATATCTAAAACAGTTCCAAAAGATTCGTTTCACTGTACAAAAAATGTAGAGAGTAGATGGATCTACAATGTTTCTCCTGCCCTTGAGTTCAGTAGCCTTTTTTTTTTCCTCAAGCATCAGAAGATCAAGCACAAGATCAGTTAATTTATGTAAGGTGGACTCTCCCATAGGGCTTGTTATTTCATGCCAAGAGCAAATATTCATGCTAAATATTCTTATTTCCATCTCTAAGGATTAAAAAAAAAAGTTCCAGGGAATAAGCCTTCATGGCTTGTGCTCCCTCACTGATTAGGCCCTTTCCTCAAACACTAGAGCTGTTCAACCAAAGCTCCTACAGACGTCTCCAGTTCCATCAAATCAGGATGTCAGATATGTGGGGCAGTAACCGAGACTGGGTTTTTAATACATAAGACAATATATTTTTTCAGTGTAAAATTTGAGGATGGGCATAGGATCCATAATACAAAAATGGCTTTGGGGGGAATTGCTATACATGCTAATTCCTTTGATAGACAAACAATAGAATTGTGCTTCTTTGTCTACCAAATAAATAAAAAAATGGTTGTTATGTTCAAAGACCATTTTCAGCCAACTTCATTGCAGTAGGCTTTGAGTGAAGCCAGAAGTTTGTTAGTTCAGCTCCATGTGTCATTCCTAACAGGATAATGACTTCACAAGCATGGCAAAGGCCAGATTCATTTACTCTTCCCTGCTGGTGAGCTGTAAAGAGACATTTGAAACAGAAAGTTGTCAGAGAATTTTAATTTCTGAAATCCCACATTCAGTTTCATCATTTTAGGAGGCTAATCTCTAGCTACAAACACTTGGAATGAGTTTTGTAATAAGGTTAGGATTATGTGCAATACGATATGCAAATTTTGCTCCTACAGAGGGCACAGGATAATGCCTAATCAGTGCTAATGATTATGGGGGCTAGAAAAGTATATTGAACAAAGATTTTACATGAAAATAATGCCAGGACTTTGTCAATTCACAGAAATTAATGGATTATGTTTTGTACTTAGCTGGAAAATCAGGCAAAATAGTTCCACCCAAACTTTACTTAATGAAAAGCATGTCCTCTTTACGTATCAGCCACTTTGTGAGACCACATTATACACAATAGGAAAGGAGAAAGCATTTGGACTTCTATATGTGTTGGCAGCTACTTTGTAGCTACTGAGCTGTTCACGTCCATGACTATATGAAGGATTCAGCTTTTGGCACCAATCCACAAACATATAAACAAAGGGTAGTACTGAAAAAGCTGATATTTACACAGAGCTATCATTACAGTGTTGCTGTTGCTGTTGTTGTTGTTGATGATCATCGCACAGTCAGCTAGATGTTCAGACTGGGTTTGGCATTTTTGCCTACCTATCAAGTCCTTACCAAGGACCTGGGATAGGCAGATGTGGATGTTTGATGGTGTTACAGTTATCATTGCAAGATGGAAGCTGTCCCCAGTAAAGCCACCTTTTGCAATTGACTGATAGTAAATTTGTTGATGCCAGTGGTGTTCAGATGATGCTCCAGTTGTTTTGGGATTGCATCCAATCCTATTACTATTGGTAGAACCCTTGCTTGCCTTTGCCACAGTCATTCTATTTCTATTTGTTGGTCTTTGCATTTTGTTATCTTCTCCAGTTCTTTCTCTTTTATTCTGCTGTCTCCAGGCACCGCCACATCCACTATCCAGACTTTTTTGTCTACTATATTATTATTATTATTATTATTATTATTATTATTATTATTATTATTATTATTATTGTTGTTGTTGTTGTTGTTGTTGTTGTTGTTGTTGTTGTTGTTGTTGTTAACAGCTACCATGACTTCATTAACATCCATAATTATGTGATTAGTTTTCACTCCAAAGAAATATAAGCATTGAGGGGTCCTTGATGTTCTCTGAGCTTGGCTGTACTAGCATTTCAACCTAAGCTACAATACTCTCCTTTATTTGTGTAATAATTGACCTAGAGGCATCAGATTTGTATCTGTCATGCTTCTGCCCAATTCACTCCTTAGTCTTCTCAGATTTGGGGAAAAAATTCTATTGGTTAATGCCAATCCCAACAATAACATTTGTGCACAGCAATTAGTACCTGTGTTTTGAGCTTCTGAAGTTCTCCCTTCCACAAATACTCACAGGAATAGAAAAAACAGCAAACCAGTGTGCTTGTTAAAGTGTTAACAATGGTTAAAATGTCTGCCTAACATCTGCCTAATATACTTAATATGAGATCACTTGGGAGAATGTAAAATCTCTTGTAGGTACTTGTATGGATGAGGATACATCTGAAAGTCAGGATCCTAACAATAATAATAATAATAATAATAATAATAATAATAATAATAATAATAATAATAATAATAATAATAATAATAATAATAATAATAATAATAATAATAAGTTGGAAGGGACCTTGGAGGTCATCTAGTCCAACCCCCTGCTAAGGCAGGAAACCCTATACCATTTCAGACAAATGGCTGTCCAGTCTCTTCTTAAAAACTTCCAGCGTTGGAGCATTCACCACTTCTGGGGGCCGATTGTTCCACTGGTTAGTTGTTCTAACTGTCAGAAAGTTTCTCCTTAGTTCGAGGTTGCTTCTCTCCTTGACTAGTTTCCATCCATTGCTTCTTGTCCTGCTTTCAGGTGCTTTGGAGAATAGCTTGGCTCCCTCTTCTTTGTGGCAGCCCCTGAGATATTGGAACACTGCTATCATGTCACCCCTCACCCTTCTCTTCATTAAACTACACATACCCAATTCCAGCAACTGTTCCCTATATGTTTTAGCCTCCAGTCCCACGATCATCTTTGTTGCTCTTCTCTGTACTCTTTCTAGAGTCTCGACATCTTTTTTACATCGTGGTGACCAAAACTGGATGCAGTATTCCAGGTGTGGCCTTACCAAGGCATTGTAAAGTGGTATTAGTACTTCACGTGATTTTGATTCTATTCCTCTGTTAATGCAGCCTAGCACTGTGTTGGCTTTTTTGGCAGCTGCAGCACACTGCTGGCTCATATTTAAGTGATTGTCCACTAGGACTCCGAGATCCCTCTCACAGTTACTACTATCGAGCAAGGTACCACCTATACTATACCTGTGCATTTGATTTTTCCTGCCTAAATGCAGAACCTTACTTTTTTCACAATTGAATTTCATTTTGTTAGATAGTGCCCAGTGTTCGAGTCTGTCCAGATCCTCCTGTATCTTAAGCCTATCTTCTGGAGTATTGGCTATTCCTGCCAGCTTGGTGTCATCTGCAAATTTGATGAGTTCCCCATCTATCCCCTCATCCAAATCGTTGATGAAGATGTTGAAGAGCACTGGGCCCAGAACAGAGCCCTGGGGCACCCCACTACACACTTCCTTCCATGTAGATGCAGTTCCATTGACGACCACACGCTGAGTACGGCCTGTCAGCCAGCTACGAATCCATCTGGTGGTGATGCTATCTAACCCACATTTTTCTATCTTATCAAGTAGTAGGTTGTGATCTACTTTATCAAATGCCTTACTGAAATCCAAGTAAATTAAATCTACAGCATTCCTCTGGTCCACTAGTTTTGTCACTTGGTCAAAGAATGCAATAAGTTTTGTCTGGCACGAACAAACATTTGAATAGGGTTTCGGATTTAGAAAGTAACTAGGCCTGGAGGATTTAGAAAGTAACTAGGCCTGGAGGAACATTGTCCATAGGGTCGTGATGGGTCGGACACGACTTCGCAGCTAACAACAACAGTTGTTTCCTATTATTTCCTTGGCCATACCAATACAGATAATTGTGATGCAATATTGCTATAAGAAGTGGCTTGCTTATAGAAAAGTCTGTTTAGGACATATATTGACAACTTCAGTCTCTTGGATGGTCTTCTACTCATCTTCAATGGCAGAATTGTATTTTGAATTGCTCATTAAGTTCCTTTTTGGTGGACTTTGGGAAATGTGGATTTGAAAATGAAAGATGACACAATGTATTCTGCCTATGGGTAAAAGGCAGAAAAATACAAAATGTGACTGTTCCCAAATCTTTCACCTTTCACAAGTATTGGGATCAATACAACTGAAATAAAATGCCAGAGGCTATGTATTCAATTGCAACAGGTTGGAAGGTGCATCACACCTGTCCTTTGTTTCTTTTTCTTTCTTTCCTTGGGCGTTTTTCTAATTGACAGCTATTTTGCCTAATCCAAGACCCATTATAGGAAGTTTCAGCCTCTCATATCTATGAAATTTCCATAGATTATTGGCTCATTCATAATACTGCCAAATGCTTTCACTTGTGTTATGACATCATTTCAGAAATGACATAAGTTATATTCTTGAACAAACAATGCATGTCATGCCATTGTTCAAATGAAATTACATACATGCTTGCATCATTTAGTCAAGAATACAACTTTGTTATTCTTATTAATCACATGTATAATATTGCTTGTCTACCTAAAGTTGTCCCTAAATGCTACATATTGTTTCTAACAAAATTCTTCATTTTTGAAACTATAACCAATTCCCCTAGTGGTCTCCTTTGTCATATATGTTAGAAATGGTTCATAAATATTCAAAAGAATGGGAGGCTCTGTCACTGGTGAAAAAAAATATTTTTTTGTTTTTAAGCTAAAGGACAAGTTAACATAAATAAACCATAGCTCTTTTACTGAATTAGCAGTGTATCAGCTAAATAATACTGCATACTTCCTATTGTCCTAGGCCAGGGGTCAGCAACCTGAAAAAGGAAAAGAGCCACCGGGAACCGGTTCCATCACTCACACAAAAAAGTGGGAGCTGCGTGCGTGCGTCCATGCACGCGCATGCGCAAAAACATCTTGCGCATGCGCAAAATGGTTTTTTCTTGCGCATGGGTGGACGCCCGCGGTTGCCACGTTCCTGTGTGTGTGATGGAACCGGTTCCCAGTGGCAGTGGCGCCGCCGCCTTCGGCAGCCTGCAAACGTACCGTGGCAGCTCTCCCAAAGAGAGGAGGGCGGCGGCCTGCAAACGGGCCGCGTGGCACCACTGCCCATTCCGAGAGGTGCGCGCACACCTCCGCACAAACGGGCGGCGGCCCCTATCTTTGGGGGAGCTGCCGCGGCACGTTTGCAGGCTGCCGAAGGCGGCAGCTCTGCAGGCGGGCCGCGGCAGCTGTTGTGGCCTACGGGCGCGACATTTGGCAGGGCCCCTCTTCGCAGCATGGCGCAAGGCCCTCACCCCCCACGGATGCGCCCTCCTCGCCACGGGAGCCACCCCCGCCATCCTTGCACACCACTAGCGCAGGCCCACCTCGTCTTGGGGGCCTGCCCTCCGCACGCCGGCTGCATCCTCCGATCGACCGACACCGCCAGGGAGACTGCCCGGCAGCTGGCCAGCGCACGCATGCGCAGGACGCCTCCGCCGGGACTCGGCTGATGCAAGCAGGCCCCGCGACGTCCATGCCCAGGGCCGCCAGGGCCGGAACACGCCTGGACGCAGTGTGGGATGGTGGCAACAGGCTGGACAGGCGACGACTTGACAATGCAGCGCTGGGGGCCCCGCCCCTTCTACCTACTAGCCTGGCTGGAGACGCGGCGGCGGCAGCAACCGTGGAGGAAGAAGAGGGGGCCGTGAACTGGTGGTAGGAGGGGGCTATACACGGGTGGGTGATGGGTGTGGGAAGGGGGAGTGACGGGCCACGTGGGGATGGTCCCAAAGCACAAGGGAGCTTACCCGGCGGCCGGACGGCGTCGGGAGGCAGGGGTGGGGCAGGAGACATTGCCACGGAAGGGTGGGGTGGTAAAAGGGGGTGGGTGTGGTTGGGTGGGGTGGGCGTTGGCATTGGCGGTGGGGGGGTATATAGCAGCATTGGTTGCAGGTAGCAGCCAACGCTAACTTCGCTTTCTTTCGGATCATTGTTTGCCGTTAGTATTCGCAATAAACTTTTTTCCTGGAAACTCAGCTCACGTTCCGGCTGCGTTTCTTCGTTACTCTTCCGGACAGGCTGAGAGCAGCTTTCCAGACGGGCGGCGCCACTGCCCATTCCGAGAGGTGTGTGTGCACCTCTCCAAAGGTTTGGAGAGGTGCGCGCGCACCTCCGCCCATTCGGAGAGGTGCGCGTGCACCTCTCCAAACGGGCGGTGCCACTCTCCATTGGGAGAGGTGCACGCGCACCACTGCCCGTTCGAAGAGGTGCGCGCGCACCGGGCGGCTGGGAGCCGCAGGAGATGGCTCAAAGAGCCGCATGCAGCTCCGGAGCCGCGGGTTGCCGACCCATGTCCTAGGCTGTGATTTTTGCTAATATATAATGTCTTCTAAGCATTACATAGAAAATCAGCCTTTTGTGACAGACATATATAGACAGAATTTTTGTTTTGAAGACCATTCTATCATATACAAGTCAGGACATCATATATCACTTATCAATTACTTCATTCAACAACCATTCAAAGTTACAAAATAACTGCTGGAAAAATAACTTTATGACCAAAGCCTGCATTTATGACCTTCATAGTATCCCTCAATCATAAGATTACCATTACAGTCAGAATGCATTGTCCTGTGCCTGACCACTTGTTTTTCATTTTTTCCTCTCCTGGCAGACAGACTGGAGAGAAAAAGATTACAAGAGAGTAAGCTGGCATCCATGAAAAGCAATGTGCTGGTATTGGCAGTCATGAATGTGCTAGACAAATAGGTTTATTCTCCATAGTGTTCCTGCTTACTCTCTCATAATCCCTTTCTCTCCGATATCTTTGTTCTGTGAGAATGGAAAAAGCAAGCAGTTTCTGTAGGTACTCTCTCCACTGTCTAGCCTCTTTTTCCCTGCTCCAGACTAAAGGGATTGAAGGGGAAAAAAAGGAATTACAAAAGAATACAGTAAGCAAGGATACAATGGGAAATACACCAGACTGTTTGAGTTGTACACTCACATCTGCCAGTACCATCACATTATATTTGATATATATTTTTCACTTATGCCTCTTATTCTCTTGTGATTCCTTCCTCTCCAATGAATGTAAATACAGATATTATTATTTTTTTAATCCCATTTATATCCCGCCCTTCTCCAAAGACTCAGGGCAACTTACAATCTAAAGCACAAATCAATGTGCTTAGCAATAGCCTTCATTCTATGTATATGCCTGCTTATTAGGGCTTTCGCCCCCCCCAAGCGGCATTATTACAAAGTCAGCTTATTGCCCCCAACAATCTGGGTCCTCATTTTACCTACCTTGGAAGGATGGAAGGCTGAGTCAACCTTGAGCCTGGTGGGACTCGAACCTGCACTAATTTCAGGCAGCTGGTGTTACTTAAGGAGGCATTAACCCACTGCTCCACCAATCCACTGCTAATTCACTTCCTATAAACTATCCAGTGTCTGGGTGAGCATTCCAAAGGAGGGAGACAAAAGCAGAAGGTGTGAAACTGATTAGTCTTGTCAGTTTCAAGCCAGAAAGCACAATTTACCACAATGGCCACATGATTTCTGACTTAATGATGCTTAGCAACAGAGTTTCTGGTCCAAATTGTGGTTGCTAAATTAAGACTACCTACAGATTGCTACAGATAAATTCAGGTATATTACATAATTGAAATAAAGCTACAGTGGCAATGTATGCTTTAGAAATGCTTTACATATCATAGATCTGAAGATTAAGTCATATTAAGTCTTTTATCAAATATACAAAAAGCAACAGTAATGATATTTGATGGCATGCTGATGTTTGATGAAGGACTTTATAACAACTGCCAATCATAAATCCGTTCTTAGAAAAAATATTTGAACAAGCACAATTGATACTCATACTCTAGTTCAAATAATAGTAGCTGGTTCACATAATTCAAGTGAAACAAAAACTGATCAGCTTTCAGTAGTACTGCATAATTAAATTTAACTCTAAACTTAATAATATTTCCTCTTCTCTCTTCTCTCCCCTCTCCTCCCCTTACATTTCTTTTCCGAAAATTGCCATTCTGAGCCAACAGTGCTCTCAACCCCTTAGAAGTTGCACAGCCTCAAGTTGAGAAACACCTTTCTAATTTATAAGCCGACTATCCTTTTTTCTCTCAGAATAAGAATGCTGGTTAATTTCTCCTGCATTGTGGTTCTGCTTTTTAAGACTATTTCATAACTCTGCCGCAGCCTACATCTTTGGCATTTTATCTCACAACACATCACTTCCATATAATCTATCAAAAAATATCAGCCACAAAGCTCTATCTGTCTCTTTCTCTCACTTACATGCCTTTTTCCCCTTCTTGCACAAAAGATACTCTATTCATTCCTGTCGACTGTAAGAAATTCCTCCAGAAAGATTAAAAGGTGATTTCACTGAGCAAATGGCAGATTCGACTTACACATTTTCTAAATGCCTCCGTGGCTTTTTCCTGTATTTGTTCCATTCCTAGATACAGAGAAGAAATCTGGTTGAACTAATAATGTGGCAACTCATATAAAGAAGCTGTTAGAGAGGGGGGGGGGGAGAATACCTTGTAATATAAAGGAACAACATGACCCAAAGCAATATCACAATTATCTTGACCCACAATTTTTCTGCATGGTTACTCAGATTTTCACATTGAAAGAAATCTCTCTCTCCTACTTGATAGGAAGAAAAAACAAACTGGACTATTGCCAAAGTGAAACAAACTCTAATAGAATATCTGTAGAGCAGTGGGGTGGACAGCAAAATCCTTGGACTCCAATGAAACAAAATCTATTGTTTTATGAGTATTTAAAACAAACTGATTTTTCCCCTCTGCTGCAATAAGTCATCTACAGGTGAATGCAACTACACCAATGAGCTTATTTTTTATGAATACATATAATGTATTGTGTTTAGGAGTTGACAATGACCAATGATCAACTCACAACTGAGTCTTGTTGGCTTCTCCAAACATATACTTGACATTTTTGAGGAAAGAGATGCCCTGTTTTAAATCTGAAAAATTCAAGGCTTTTAAAGAAATAAACATTTTGGAGGGTGTCTGTTTAGAGCAGGCATGTCAAACTTGCAACGTCACGTGACATCGCACGACGTATTGTGACTTTTTCCCCATTGCTGGCAATGGGGTGGGCATGGTTTCAGTATGATGCATCCGGCCCGTGGGCTGGCAGTTTGACATGCCTGGTGTAGAGGATATTTCTTTATTTTCAATCAGATCCTTTCTTTTTTTTTTCCTCCCTAAAAATATGAAGGTGGGTTTGTTTTTTCCCCTGGACTGGCTTTCATGTTTTTATTCTTTCTAACACCCATGATGCAATCACATTGCTGAACAGAAGTGTAAGATTTCACATAGTTACAATCACATCAAATAGATTATGGTTTCCTTTACTATACATTAATCTAAATGTTTATTTCAGTGTAATAAAATGCTGCCTATTAGATGATGAGATGCATAACCAGGAATACTTGACATAGAAGTAAGTCCTATGGAAGTTGGGGAGAGCTAATAGTTTAGTACAAGGGACTCGGTGGCTCAGGGGGTTAGGATGCTGAGCTTGTCGATCAAATGGTCGGCAGTTTGGCGGGTCGAATCCCAAGTGCCGCATAACACAGTGAGTGCCTGTTACTCGTCCCAGCTTCTGCCAACCTAGCAGTTTGAAAGCACATAAAAAATGCAAGTAGAAAAATAGGGACCACTACGGTGGGAAGGTAACAGCGTTCTGTGCACCTTTGGTGTCTAGTCATGCTGGCCACATGACCACAGACACGTCCTCGGACAAGTGCTGGCTCTTCAGCTTTGAAACGGAGATGAGCACCAGCCCCTAGAGTTGGAAACGACTAGCACGCATGTGTGGGAGAACCTTTACCTTTACCTTTTAATAGTGTAAGATTCCATGGATGGATAGATGGCTAGTTTACCAAGTACTTAAGGGCAGATTATGACAAGCTGGCATCAAGCTGCTTAAGAAAATTGCATGTGAATTTCAAATTTCATTTGAAAAGAAAGACTGAGATTTGCCTCTTGCCTATTAGTCACTGCCCATTACTTCAAAAACTAGACACAGTTTATTGTCTATGGAATTGCTTCCATTCTTTTATAGCCACATAAATAACCTTTGTTGAATGACAAATTAATTAAGAACCCAGTTAATGACCCTTTAATTAACACTAAGACTTTCAGGATCTCTGGAGAGTCCAAATAAGGCAAAATATGGGAGTGTCATCTCAAAACCTTTCCAAATGGAGCTGTGGTAAGCTCCATGCTTACCACAGATGCAGATTTAAAAAGCCATTCTTTCTTCTGCTTTCTCTTTCTCTGCTGTTTCCATAATTCCAGACGTATCCTAAGGATTTCCCACAGAGCCACGATGCAAAGAAGGCCAGTGCTGAAAGCTTATAATGATCCCAATGCTAAGGCTTCAGGCTTTGCATGGATAGATGACACAGAAAGATCGAGAGTGGGCATGTGTAGAGGTGAAACCATAAAGTCAAATAAAGTTTAGGGACAATGAGTGAAAAACTTTTGTGGCTAATCATCAGATAATGAGAAAAGGTGAGGATGGTCCCATAGAGCCCATGAGCCAGAAGAAGACAAAATGATCAGTGGTAGATCTAATGGTTGGCTGCCCAGTTAGCCACAGCACACTGATCAGCAGTTTTGGGTGCAGTCAGCATTTAACACCCTTCATCTGTAGAAACAATAAAACAATCCCATCTGGTCACTATAAGAAGGAGGAAAATTCTGTTGTTCCTCTGTGTTCATGGAGTGATAAAAAAAAGAGAGGGTTATATACGGAAGCTGCATTAGCTGACCTGCATGCTGTTTGTGATGTTTCTCCTCCTTTTCATTTTTTGAAAAGCTATCCTTAAAAATTCAAAGTCCTAAAAAAAAATCTTACATAGTTGCATCGTGATAATTGCAGGAAGTTCTTGAAGAGGACAAATTAGACCATATTTTAAATTGTCATGATTCCTTTGCAAGTCTAAGTAAATTCCAGACATAATTCTCATATACCTTCAGCATCTGAATGCAGTAACTATAGTTACAGTATTCCTAAAATGGATATGTCTGGTGGTGAAAGGAAAGTCCGATGCTGTAAAGATTTTTTCTCCATAGGAACCTGGAATGTAAGATCCATGAATCAAAGAAAGCTGGATGTGGTCAAACAGATGACAAGACTAAACATCGACATCTTAGGTATCAGCGAACTAAAATGGACAGGAATGGGTGAATTTAATTCAGATGACCATCAGGTATACTACTGCGGGCAAGAATCCCTCAGAAGAAATGGAGTAGCCTTCATAGTCAATAAAAGAGTAGGAAAAGCAATACTGGGATACAATCCTCAAAATGACAGAATGATCTCAGTTCGAATCCAAGGCAAACCATTCAATATCACAGTAGTCCAAGTCTATGCCCCAACCACCAGTGCTGAAGAGGATGAAATTGACCGGTTCTATGAAGCCCTACAGCACCTTATAGAACTAACACCCCAAAATGATGTCCTTATTGTCATGGGGGATTGGAATGCTAAAGTAGGAAGCCAAAAGATAACTGGAATAACAGGCAAGTTTGGCCTTGGAGTACAAAATGAAGCAGGGCACAGGCTGATAGAATTTTGTCAAGAGAATACGATGGTCATAGCAAACACTCTTTTCCAACAACCCAAGAGACAGCTTTACACATGGACATCACCAGACGGTCAACACAGAAATCAGATTGACTATATGCTCTGCAGCCAAAGATGGAGAAGCTCTATACAGTCAGTAAAAACAAGACCAGGAGCTGACTGTGGCTCAGACCATGAGCTTCTTGTTGCAAAGTTTAGGCTTAAATTAAAGAAAGTAGGGAAAAGCGCTAGGCCAGTCAGGTATGAATTAAATCATATCCCTGTTCAATATACAGTAGAGGTGAAAAATAGATTTAAGGAATTAGATCTGATAGACAGAGTGCCTGAAGAACTATGGACAGAGGTTCACAACATTGTACAACAGGTAGCAACCAAAACCATCCCAAAGAAAAAGAAATGCAAGAAAGCAAAATGGCTGTCTGAGGAAGCTTTGCAAATAGCTGAGGAAAGGAGGGAAGCGAAAGGCAAGGGAGAAAAAGAAAGTTATGCCCAATTAAATGCAGAATTCCAAAGAATAGCTAGAAGAGATAAGAATGCCTTCTTAAATGAACAATGCAAAGAAATAGAAGAAAACAATAGAATAGGGAGGACCAGAGATCTTTTCAAGAAAATTGGAAAGATGAAAGGAACGTTTCATGCAAAAATGGGCATGATAAAGGACCAAAATGGCAGAGACCTAACAGAGGCAGAAGAGATTAAGAGTTTAAATTTGGAAAACTCAACAGTGGCCACAAGATTGGAAAAGATCAGTTTACATTCCAATTCCAAAGAAAGGCAGTGCCAAAGAATGTTCAAACTATCGCACCATCGCACTCATTTCTCATGCTAGTAAAGTTATGCTTAAAATTCTACAAGCTAGACTCCAGCAGTATGTGGATCGAGAACTACCAGAAGTACAGGCAGGATTTCGAAGAGGCAGAGGAACTAGAGATCAAATTGCTAACATACGCTGGATCATGGAGAAAGCTAGGGAGTTCCAGAAAAACATCTACTTCTGCTTCATTGACTATGCTAAAGCCTTTGATTGTGTGGATCATAACAAACTGTGGCAAATCCTTAAAGAGATGGGCATACCAGACCATCTTATTTGTCTCTTGAGAAACCTATATGTGGGCCAAGAAGCAACAGTGAGAACTGGACACGGAACCACTGATTGGTTCAAAATTGGGAAAGGAGTCTGGCAAGGCTGTATACTGTCGCCCTGCCTATTTAACTTATATGCAGAGCACATCATGAGAAAGGCAGGGCTAGATGAATGAAAAGTTGGAATTAAGATTGTCGGAAGAAACATCAACAACCTAAGATATGCAGATGATACCACTCTAATGGCAGAAAGTGAAGAGGAACTAAAGAGCCTCTTGTTGCGAGTGAAGAAGGAGAGTGCAAAACTTGGGTTGAAACTAAACATTAAGAAAACCAAGATCATGGCATCTGGCCCTCTCAATTCCGTGCAAATAGATGGGGAAGAAATGGAGGTAGTGACAGATTTTATTTTCCTGGGCTCCAAGATCACTGCAGATGGGGACTGTAGCCAAGAAATTAAAAGACGTTTGCTCCTCGGGAGGAAAGCCATGGCAAATCTAGACAGCACACTAAAAAGCAGAGACATCACCCTGTCAACAAAAGTGCGTATAGTCAAGGCTATGGTCTTCCCAGTTGCAATGTATGGCAGTGAAAGCTGGACCATAAGAAAGGCTGAGCGCCAAAGAATTGAAGCCTTTGAACTATGGTGCTGGAGAAGACTCCTGCGAGTCCCTTGGACTGCAAGGCGATCAAACCGGTCAGTCCTAGAGGAGATCAACCCTGACTGCTCTTTAGAAGGCCAGATCCTGAAGCTAAAACTCAAATACTTTGGCCACCTAATGAGAAGGAAGGACTCACTGGAGAAGAGCCTAATGCTGGGAAAGGTTGAGGGCAATAGAAGAAAGGGACGACAGAGAATGAGGTGGCTGGATGGAGTCACTGAAGCAGTAGGCATGAGCTTAAATGGACTCCAGAAGATGGTAGAGGACAGGAAGGCCTGGAGGAATGTTGTCCATAGGGTCGCGATGGGTCGGACACGACTTCGCAACTAACAACAACAACAACAAAATGGAGAAATGGTGAGGCTGACTATTTTTATATATAAATGACCAAATAAAGTGCCTGTGTGCCACCAGAAAGAAGGTGGAAATCATAGTTCAGCATCACCATAGCTCAGCATGATTGATAATACACAAATTATAACAGTTTCAAGAGCTAAGACTCAAAAATCCTCATCTGGATAGACTAATCAGCATTTTTATTTTCTTCATGGTAACTTTTTTTCTGGTGGGAAAAATGAACATTTTTTGAAAATAAAAGTTATGATTTTAAAGTTTCTATTAAAAATAATAATTGTGCAACATACTAACCACCTTAGCTGGTTCTCTTACTAAATACATTACTGAATAACCCTAGGGTCTAGCCTGGAAGCTGAGAAAGAAGACAATAATAACCCCTTCTATTTTTTGCCAAGAAAAAGATCCTGACTATATATGTCCATGAAGTTATTAGGGACTGAAATTAACTGGAAGGCATCTTTACCTGCATCCTTAATTAGCTAAGAAAATATTCTTCTTTGTTAGCCTGGAATAATTTATTTCCATATTGAGACCTTAAAAAAATCATTGGAACAGTTATTTTCCTAAGCACCAGAAGAGAGAAAAATGAAAATCTAGTGAGC
>NC_138202.1:245754352-245946852 GCF_964194415.1 Vipera berus | reverse complement strand
CTACTCTAATGGGCTTGGGAATATACTGTATGTCAACCACATCCTACCCATGATGTAAAAGGTGATCTATCAGAGGGCTAACTTTGCTGTTTTGGAACTACAGCAAAACTAGGTTGTCAAATTATTTACAGATTGCAGCCCAGGAAGGAGCTTCTGATATGGCATATTATGGGTTCTGCAGACTTATTCAACAGGCTATAGAGTTGGATTTGAAAGACTGTTTAAAGCTCAGTTACATTTTTTCTTCTTCTTTAATGGGTTAGGTAGTAGAAGACTGTGTCTTTTTATTCTAGAAACTCTGAACAATCAGCCAGAAAGATTCTAAGTGCATTTCAAACTACAGAAAACCCTGGTGTTAAGTGGAATAAGTAATTGGGTAGACTGCTGTTTATTTTCATGAATTTTGAATTATGCTCCCCAAGTGAGTAAAATAACTGATGATTGGAATGGATTTTAGGTTATGTGGCTCTAGATATAAAACATAGATATATTGATTTTTTTTAAAGAACCTTCTCTTTTCTTTTAAATTATTATTAATTATGCCTTGTTCAGTGTTAATATTCTGTCCACTCTTCAGTTCATCTTGAAATGATATGCTATAACTTGAACTAATATGTTGGAACATGCTGCTGTAGGACTTATTACCAACTTTCAATATCTATTAAAGAAATAAAATGCTTAAAAAGGCCACAAATTAGAGTATAAATTTTAGCTGCTGCACTACATCAAAAGCTGGAGCAATCCTTGAATCTGCAAGCATACAATTTACAATCCACGACATCTATTACAGGTTTAATGTGAAGAGTTTTTCCATATCACATCAAATGAAATTGTTTGCATACCTAAACTCCTAAAAGTTTATCAAGGGCATTTTCTAAAGCCTAAAGTACTTTAATGCACATAGTTAAAACTTGATTTGATGTAAGATTTGACTGAACCGTGAGACATTTTCACTTTTTCCATTTGTTATGGATTTCCACAATTTCTAATAGCAAATTTAAATAGTGAGTGGATTTGAACAGAGCTAGTAAAAAAAACAAACCCAAAGAATGGTGCCAGAATTCTTGTGAGTAGGGACATCTTTTGCAGAAACACACATGGATAAAATAAATCTTGAAAAAAAATGAAGATCCAACAGAAATTGTTCATTAGCCACAGAATGCTGAATGTCATTTAGAAAAGTCAGAGGAACAACTGATGCAGGAAGGATGGTATCGACAGTCTGAAGAAATGGCTGACTGGAATCCTAAGTAGGAACATTTCTGCTGGGCAATCAGGAACTATTCAACTCATTATTGAAAATTTCATTGATTAGGCAAATGTCCAAAGTTTTGATAGAAATATTTGGGGAGACACCTGGATGTGTAAAAAGGCACAGGCACAGTACACAAGAGAGACACCCTCAGAATTACAGTTGGATGACGTAGTTTTGATTTCATTGTAAGTTGTTTCAAAGTACTCACATGGGAAAAAAACAAACCCTAATGAAATGGTTGCTTTCAGTATTTTACTGGAAAGGGGTTAAAGTTGAAAATTAAGCCTGCTCCTCCTCCTTCTCCTCCTCTTTCTCCATTAATGTACTTTCTTCATAGATTATATTTCTTGGATGATTTACAAATCACATGCTCAGTGAACACTCATTGGATATGTCTATGTTTTAGTGCTAATATGGTGTGTCTGTATATTATTATTATTATTATTATTATTATTATTATTATTATTATTATTATTATTATTATTATTATTATTATTAAATTGTTCAATGTTTTCTTGGCTTTTAATGGTTATAAGCTGCCCAGAGTCACCTCTAGGCAAGATAGGTGGCAAACAAGTCAATAAATAAATAAAGGTAAAGGTAAAGGTTCCCCCGCACATGTGTGCTAGTCATTTCCAACTCTAGGGGCTGGTGCTCATTTCAAAGGCGAAGAGCCAGCACTTGTCCGAGGATGTCTCTGTGGTCATGTGGCCGGCATGACTAGACGCCAAAGGCGCACTGAACGCTGTTACCTTCCCACCGTAGTGGTCCCTATTTTTCTACTTGCATTTTTACGTGGTTTTGAACTGCTAGGTTGGCAGAAGCTGGGACGAGTAACAGGCGTTCATTCTGTTACGTGGCACTCGGGATTCGACCCGCCAAACTGCCAACCTTCTGATCGACAAGCTCAGCGACCTAACCCACTGAGCCACCGCATCCCTTTTAAATAAATAAACAAATAAATAAACAAACACATCTATGTACATATGATCAATATTCTCTATTTGAGGCATATTTGCTATGTGCATGCAACATGTAAAGCAGTGGTTCTCAATTTGTGGTCTGCGGAGGCCACAGGGGGTCTGTGAATATTTGATGCAGTCTAGTGCTTTAAATCTCGAGTAAAGTCTTAGAGGTCTGTGGCCGTGGTCCATGGCCACAAAATGTATTTACAGGGGGTCCATGGTGAAGAAAAGGTTGAGAATCACTGATATAAAGAATTACATAGTGATATCAATGTTGTTAAAATGTACACCGGTGTACATGATGATACTTTTATGTTTGTTTTCTAAGAAAATTATCAAGTTTGTCATAATTCCACATTTTAGTAATGTGTACATGTTCTTTGTACACCATGTCACTGTGTCTCTATGTGTTTGTGTGGTGTGTGTGTGTGTGTGTGTGTGTGAGAGAGAGAGAGAGAGAGAGAAAGAGAAAGGAGAGAGAGAGAGAGAGAGAGAGAGAGAGAGAGAGAGAGAGAGAGAGAGAGAGAGAGAGAGAGAGAGAGAGAGAGAGAGAGAGAGAGAGAGAGAGAGAGAGAGAGAGACTTTCCTGGAGAGATTTTCTCCAGAAAAATCTTTCTCTAACCTAGTCCTTTACATCTTCCAGTATAAGTATGGTGTGCTCAATGCTGATGTAATTGAGTTCATCAATTGGTACTTGGTACTGGTTATCCTCTTCTTTTTCTTTCCACCTTTCCCAGAGACCTATGTTTCTGCCTAATGTGTCTGAAATAAGATCATTTGAGCCTTATGTTAATTTGTTTGGTGATCAATTTGTTTGTTTTCCTGGTTATCTATGGTATTCTCAGGGGTCTTCTAAAACATCAATGTTCGGAAGTGTTAATACTCTTTCAATCCTGTAGGGAATATTTTCTGAAGTGTCTTGCATATTTGACATCTTTATTTTGCAGAAATTCTTTCCACTTTTGATCTTTTTTGAAGCAGTTACTATCTATCTCTTGGCATCTTTTAGCATACCAGTTCAAAGTTGGAGACCACTTTTGAGCTCATAGATTTTTTGTTAGTCTTACCTTATTTTTCCAGGTCTGTTTTCCTCTTTGATGTTTTTTAGAGATCTTTTTATAGATGTTGCTGCAATACTGTGTCTTCTAACACCTCTCTGAAATTCTTTCTTCATTTCTGAGATCTTTGCCTTTCATGTCTTTGGCTTCTCTTGTTTGTAATTTCTACTGTTTGTTCTGATACCCAATTTGCTTTCTTCTTTCTTGATCATTGTATGCCTCCATTCACAATCATCCTTAACAACTTCTTTAAGTTCATTCCACAGGTCCTCTAGTTTACTATGAATGAAATTCAGGCCTGAAAATGATTCCTGATGTTGTCTTTGGAAATGGTGGGATAACATTGTGTAAACCAGCTGGCTTTCTCCTTCCATTTTACTTAACCTGGAACAAGCACATGAACAATGTGTGATCTGTTTTGCAGTAATCCCCAACGAAATTGTAGCTGTTATAACCGAGCTTATCCATCTTCTTATACTGATAGGATAGTCAATTTGATTTTTATCCACTTCATCTGGTGGTGTCCTTGTACATAGACATTGTTCTGGCTGTTTGAAGTTTCTGTTAGCAATGAGGGAATTATTAGATTGGCAAAAACTGATACATCATCCCACTACTTTATTTAAGTTTCCTAGTCCAAGCAGTCCAACTACTTTTTCTTCCATATTTCCAACTTTGAAATCCCAAACAAAGGCTGTACGTCTTGCTTGCATGATTTATTTCAAAGTCACAGCAAGACATGGAGTTTTTGTGTACACATACACTCAGACGGACAGACAAACATATATTTGACTTTCATGAAAAATCTGGCACCACGCAGAGTTTGTGAATATGTATGTTATTCAAGTTCACAATATCTTAAAGATTAAGCATGTTTGTAGAGAGTAGAGAGGATGACCTTGATGGAGAAAGAGAAGATCTGTTACTAAGGCAACAAGGTGATAGACATTATGGAAGCCCAAATGAAGGGGGGAAGAGTACAAAAACATCTTAGGCAGGCGCCATCCTAATTTGCAGAATAGATTTTAAAAAAAGGAGAAGGGGTAACAAATTCAGACTTGCAAGATTCTGTTAATGTTGCCAATCCTTATAGAAGTCATTTTAAGCCCACAAGGCATTTGTTTCTTGACCTGGTCTACCTAGTAGATATGACAATATTCTTGTCCAGCAAAGAAAAATAGTTTGGAGCAGTATTACTTATCACATCATTAAGAAATCAACAATCTATCACCTTTCTTATTTTAGAAAATAAAATAATCTCTGCTGTTAGGCTAGCAATTGTCAAAAACTCTAGGTCTGTTTATGCAGATCACAATAACACAACCATGCTTGTAGATACTTCATTATGCTGGGAATAACCACCAGATTTTCCCAAAACAACCTTCGTTTTCTCACACAAATGGCTAGTGTTCCAATGTTAGAAATATTACCATTCATGAAATAGTGCTACAGATGGCTTTTTTTTTCCCACCCTGCTTTCCATGCTGCCATTTGGCTTTTAACTATGATGTTCAACCAGGAGAACAATTTGGAAGCTGGTCATTAATTGAGTGTGGCTTTTACAAATGGAAACACTGCAATGTATATTCCATCAGCTAAAGCCACAGCTAAGAATGGCAACAACAAGGCACAGACCTCTTCTGGCAAATTACTTGGCCTTCAGGCTGGAGAAATAAGATGTTTTCCAAATGTTGTTTCAGCTCCTGAGGTTGAAATGTTTAGATAAAGAAAGGACTGTGTGGGTATTATATTTTACAAAAGTCTGATTTGTTAAATATTCAGTGATTGTAACAAGGCAAAGCTATGATCCAGGCAAAATTAAACACATTTGAGTCTTGCCAATTTTAACAAGAGAGTTAAGGAAATGTCTACATTTTGGCTAGACTGTGTCCTTCTGGTTTAAGAAAAAGAATGTGTTTAAAAGTTTCAAGCAAAAGTTCAGATTTTTTAGTGGAGCATGGAGATGATTATAAAAGTAGCAGGCAGCCCAGGCTAAACTTTTATCAGAAAAGAAATAAAATTGTGCCACATTATAAGGTAAAGGTTCCCCCGCGTGCTAGTCATTTCCAACTCTAGGGGTCGTTGCTCATCTCCGTTTCAAAGCTGAAGAGCCAGCATTTGTCCGAGGACGTCTCTGTGGTCATGTGGCCGGCATGACTAGATGCCAAAGGCACACGGAACGCCTTCCAACCATAGTGGTCCCTATTTTTCTACTTGCATTTTTACATGCTTTTGAACTGCTAGGTAGGCAGAAGCTGGGATGAGTAACAGGCGCTCACTCTGCTACGCAGCACTCAGGATTCGACCCGCCAAACTGCCGACCTTCTGATCGACAAGGTCAGTGTCCTAACCCACTGAGCCACCGCGTCCCTGTGCCACATTATATTACATTGCAAACCCAACTCCCAAGAACATATATTCACAGCTGCTGCTTTTCTTTGAAATTTTCAGCACATATGCTTAGCAAATTACACAATAGGTAGTGGACATGGGGAAGTATTTTTTTCTATAAATGAAAATAACATTAAAAATGGAAAATATACAAGCTGGGGCAGATTGGTAAATATTGATCAATAGGGATATGTGGATTGGATCAATCTGATTGGTGTAATTGATTCAACTGGAATTGTAGGTCCAATCTGACACTTCAAAACAATTCAGAAGGTTGAGTCATTTCAGACTGGAGTATTTTTCCTAATCGGTTTGGGAAACAACAACAGATTTTAACAATTTCATCTAAATGGTTGATATAATTGGGAAATCTGATTCACCTTTGAGATTTGGTTGCTCCTCTTTCGAATACAATTATTGAATCAGATGATTGGGATGGAATTTGGGGCAAGATGATGTGTTCACCTGCATTTTGTTGTTCTCTCTCTCTCCTTGAAATACTGAAAATAATATTGTGGATTATTTAAAAACAAATGCTAAGTGAAATTACTTCTTGAATTATGCTTCTCTGTCTCTCCGTCTCTTGGAGGAGATTGCCCCTCCTATTCTTCAGTCTTGTTCTCTTATGGAAGTAGTTTAGCTGAAAAGAAGGAATAATAATAATAATAATAATAATAATAATAATAATAATAATAATAATAATAATAATAATAATAATAATAATAATAATAATAATAATAGAATTGGAAGGGACCTTGGAGATCATTTAGTCCAACCCCCTGCTCAGGCAGGAAACTATACTATTACAGATAAATGACTGTCCAGTCTCTTCTTAAAAACTTCCAGTGCTGGAGCATTCACCACTTCTGAAGACAGGTTGTTCCATGGTTAATTGTTCTAACTGTCAGGAAATTCCTCCTTAGTTCTAGGTTGCTTCTCTCTTTGGTTAGTTTCCATCCGTTGCTTCTTGTTCTGCCTTCAGGTGCTTTGGAGAATAGCTTGACTCCCTCTTCTTTGTGGCAGGCCCTGAGATATTGGAACACAGCTGCCTGCAATTAGTGCAGGTTCGCATCCCACCAGGCTCAAGGTTGACTCAGCCTTCCATCCTTCCGAGGTAGGTAAAATGAGGACCCAGATTGTTGGGGGCAATTAAGATGACTTTGTAATAATGCCGCTTGGGGTGTGTGTGAAAGCCCTAATAAGCAGGCATATACATAGAATGAAGGCTACTGCTAAGCTTGTAAGCCGCCCTGAGTCTTCGGAGAAGGGCGGGATATAAATGGAATTAAAATAAAATAAAAAAATAAAAATAAATGTCAACCCTAGTCCTTCTCTTCATTAAACTAGACATACCCAATTCCAGCAACTGTTCCTTATATGTTTTAGCCTCCATATCATCTTTGTTGCTCTTCTCTGTACTCTTTCTAGAGTCTCAACATCTTTTTTACATCATCATAACCAAAATTGGATGCAGTATTCCAAGGGCCTTACCTAGGCATTGCAAAGTGGTATTAACACTTCACATAATCTTGATCTACTGTAGTTTTTGTTGAAACTCCATCAAGTTATCAGCTAGGAGATATCCAAAAAAGTGATTTGACATTGAGATTCTGGATGTTTGTATTGTATATTTTGATATTGTTGCTACTGTTACAAATTTTGAATTCTTAGTTATCCCTTAAACTGCTAGGAGAATGTTCTACAAACTAGAGAGTTAGGGGGGGGGAAGTGTGGATATCCAAAGAAAAGTAAACAGTACAATCAAGAGTTTGGAGGAACAAGACTTTCTAAAAAATAAAATAAAATAAAGTGATAGCTTGCAATGATAAATTTGGCTTGACCAACAACAACAGAAAAGCAGTTTTTTAAATAAATAAATAAATAGTGAATACAGATTAATTTGAGGACTCTCTAGAATAGATTCAAAGCTTTTTATACAGGGTGAGAAATAATTTGTGCCTCTTGCCAAGAAAAAAAATGAATTATATCACAGAAAAATTTTAAAGCATTTAAAAGAAGCTTTGAATGTTTACACTAGAAATTATACATTGCAACTGTATCATGCCTTTAGACTTGTGAAACTGGAGCTTGACCAATTATATGCTTTGAATAATGAATATTTATTAAAATATATTAAGCAGATCTGTTGAGAACAAGAATAAAAGACTGCTAATCTGTTGGCTTCAGTACTGAACAACAATTGAACAAAATAGAGTAACTCTTATCATAAGAAATTATATGGGAAAAAGTCCAAGATATTATTGTTAGTTGAAAGGGAAATTTGGGAGATTTTCCTTGATAGTGTTTTAAATAAGACCCAGCCACTTCAAAGTTAAAGTTAACATCTCTATGTATATATTCTATGTCTATATATATATATATATAAAGGTAAAGGTAAAGGTAAAGGTTCCCCCGCACATGTGTGCTAGTCGTCTCCGACTCTAGGGGCCGGTGCTCATCTCCGTTTCAAAGCCAAAGAGGCAGCGTTTGTCCGAGGATGTCTCCGTGGTCATGTGGCCGGCATGACTAGATGCCAAAGGCACATGGAACGCTGTTACCTTCCCACCGTAGCGGTCTCTATTTTTCTACTTGCATTTTTATGTGCTTTCGAACTGCTAGGTGGGCAGAAGCTGGGACGAGTAACAGGTGCTACGCGGCACTCAGGATTCGACCCGCCAAACTGCCGACCTTCTGATCGACAAGCTCAGTGTTCTAACCCACTGAGCCACCGCGTATATATATATATATATATATATATATATATATATATATATATATATAGTTGTTGTTAGTTGCGAAGTCGTGTCCGACCCATCGCGACCCTATGGACAATGATCCTCCAGGCCTTCCTGTCCTCTACCATCTTCTGGAGTCCATTTAGGCTCATGCCTACTGCTTCAGTGACTCCATCCAGCCACCTCATTCTCTGTCGTCCCCTTCTTCTCTTGCCCTCAACCTTTCCCAGCATTAGGCTCTTCTCCAGTGAGTCCTTCCTTTTAATTAGGTGGCCACAGGGCTGTGTATTTAGCCCCTACCTGTACTCATCATACACTTATGATTGTGTATCATCTGACCCATCTACTGTGATAATTAAGTTCACAGATGATACCACCATAGTGGGTCTTATTACAGGTGGAGATGAGATAGCATACAGGGGGGAGGTACAAAAACTATCCATATGGTGTTTCAACAACAACTTGCACCTGAACATCGGCAAGACAAAAGAGATGGTGCTAGACTTCCGGTGGAAAAAAGAAGAACCTGTCCCACTTTACATTGGGGGGGCTGTGTGGAGAGAGTTTCCTCCTTTAAATTTCTGGGAGTCTATCTCTGTGAAGATCTTACCTGGAAAGTTAACATAACCCAGGTGGCCAGAAAGGCCCAACAGAGACTCCACTTCCTCAGGGTCTTGTGGAAGAACAGGGTAGAACAATGGCTAATGACCCTCTTTTACCGGTCTACTATAGAGAGTGTTCTCTCATACTGTATTATGGTTTGGTATGCTGGTCTGACAGCCACAGATAGGAAAGTATTACAGAGGGTGGTGAGCACAGCACAAGACATTGTGGGCTGTCCCCTGACACCACTGGATGACATCGCCAGGGCTCACTGCTTTGTAAGAGTGAGGAAAATTCTCAGGGACGACTCACAGCCTGGTCGGTATCTCTTTACTCTCCTACCATTGGGTAGGAGACATAAGAGTATAGCCAGCCATACCAACAGGCTGAAGAACAGCTTCTATCCATGGGCTGTCAGGTTCTTGAATGGGAAATAATTTTATAAATTTTATGTATGATTGACTTGCGAGGCTAGTGTGTTGTGCAATTAGCTCACATGGTGTAATAAGATAAAGGGTTTGTTGTCACTGTGAGTTGGGGGTGGGGGAACGAAGGGAGGATCAGCCAATCTCAATGTATACATGGTTGTACTTTGACAATAAAGATTCATTCATTCATACATTCCAGGTTCCTATGGAGAAAAAATCTTTACAGCATCAGACTTTCCTTTTACCACGAGATACATCCACAGCTGAGCATCTTTTCGGCCTTGGCCTGGTCGCTTCATTCTTTCTGTCACTACTAGTACTAGCCCTCTGCTCTTCCCCAGTAGCATATTGAACACCTTCCGACCTGAGGGACTCATCTTCAGCATCATATCTTTTTGCCTTTTGGTACTGTCCATGGGGTTGTCATGGCAAAGATAGTGGAGTGGGTTGCCATTTCCTTCTCCAGTGGATCACGTTTTGTCAGAACTCTCTGCTATGACCTGTCCATCTTGGGTGGCCCTGCACGGCATAGCTCATAGCTTCATTGAATTACACAAGCCCCTTCATATATATTGTGTCAAGGTAGACATATACCTGCTCTACTGCTCTATGCTTTTTTTTCCCCATAGTTTTTTTCAAGGGTTTTTGCAAGGAATTTGCTGTATCTAATCTGAATTCTGAAATAAAAAATGCTACAATTGAAACAGTGACATCACAAAAAGACCATCATATTAAATGGAATTCCTTTTGAGTGGTATAAAAAACAGAAAGAAGCCTGTAGCTCCTATTTTGTTAAAATATATGCTAAATCTTTGGATAAAGAGATTTTATCTTCATCGTTCTGTGAGCCTTATATCATGTTTATCTATGGTTAAAATAGGAAAGAATTCTATAAACTGTGCAAACTATTGACTGAGATGCTTGTTCAATAGAAATGCAGTGGTGATGACTGTTTCTTTGGGATAAAGACAACAAAGATATTAACTCTAATCTGGCATAATCTAGTTTTATGAAAGGACATTATGCTTCTAATAATATCGGACTTTGGTACATTCTACCATTGCATCCTGATAATAAGCAAATATCTCAAAAGATGTTTTTAAAAAGTCTGATCCTTTTTCTGTTGGAGATGTAAAAAAATGTGAAGGCAGTATAGCATGATATCATTTGGTTATACATTAATAATACAGTAGGCCAGGAAGAAGTTCAATTATAAAGAAGTTAATATTTGGCTAAACTATATATTCCAAATATGGAATTTATCCATTTTTGCAGAACTTATGTACTGTGTCACCCACAAACAAAAGGGGAAAAGATGTAATCTTGGAAGGATGTCAGGGTGCCAGATTCTAAAAAAAAATGGATTTGATAATTTTCGGCCTATATGTTGGCTTTATATTAACAGAAAGGAAGAACTGAATAATATGATTCTGTTTGGACAACATTTAACTCATTTAAATGTTATCCAAATAAATAATTACCCCATATTTTTGTCCTTTAATAATAGCTTTGGGTGAACTATTTCAATGGTATTTAAAAGTTTTGAACCTCTATTTTTGTTTTACTTTACCTATACCTAAGAAAGATTATCTGTTTTGGAGCTTGATCTGTGGAACAGCTTCCCTTTAAAACAGACAGACTCTACTGTACTGGTGTTTTGCAAAGCCATGAAGACTCAGCTCTTCCCCAAGCTTCAGGGTTGGGAGATATTAGTTGGGAGCTCCAGAATGAGTACATGCATCTAATGTGGTTTTGGTTGGTTTTGTTTTAATGTATTAGGGTTTTGTTGTTGTTGTTGTTTTTTCATTGTTCATTCATCATCCAGAATCTCTTAAAAGATGGATGGTCCGACAAATTGGATAAATAAATAAATAAGTAATTAATGTTTGTTTTTTTAAAAAAAAGACTCAGAGCATTCCACAGCTCTAGTAAATATGAATGAGATGTTAGCTTGTTCATCAAATGTTACGTTGATCCTCCAGCATTGCACAGTTCTTTTATACTCGATGCATACATTTCAGGTAAAGCAGCACATGTGTGTAAATTTGTTAATTGTCAAGTAATACCACACTGTGATTCTCTTCCAGAACTATATTGTAAAAATTCAGATGACCGTTCTGTTTGCTACTATCTGGCCTATTTTAGTTAGCTTCCTTTTTGCAGAGCATTGAACAGGAAAAATGTCCCATCTTCACCTGCAAAAAAATTAAACAGGTGAATAGAAGATTAAGATGTGTATCCATCCTTTCTCAAACTAAATAACCTAAGGCTGAAGACTTTATCACAGTGTCTTAGTTCTACCAGTTCCATGTTGGGTATGTGCTTCATTGAGATATACAGCTGTAAACTGATATTGTATTATAGACATTTATTGTGGCCTCAAAGCTATCTCCTTTGCAGTAAAGGAGATCTTTGTTGTTTATTGATTGTATGAAAAGTCAGTTTGTTCTTGCTGTAACTTCCAAGCCTAGCAAACAAGCAGATTGATTTTTTGTTATTGTTTTGACTTTAGGTTTACTGGCAGAGGGATTCCATTACCTATGTACATTCACTTCAAAGTGCAAGTAGAATTTTCCTTCCCCCCCCCCCGCCCCACTCCATTGCTCAATATTAGGTTTAAGACTAAAGTGTGGGAAAGGCATAAAAATGTTTCATTCATAAAGCCTTCTATTTTTCTTTGTGTGACAACATCATTCCTTGGAATCATTGTATGGCAGGGGTGTCAAACTCGCAATGTCACATGATGTGTCATGACATATTTTGACTTTTTTCGCCATTGCCGGCAGTTTGACACCCTGTTGACACCCTGTTGTATGGAATCAATAACAGAATATGTGCCATTGAGTTAGTCTGTGTCATACACCAAGTTGGGAAAAATGCATGTCACTCCAAATGTTGCTGAACTTTTATTAATTTTTTAATTTTTAATTTTAACTGGGTTTTTATTTTTTTTCAGGGTTTCATTTAATCTTTTTTTAATTTGTTTTAACTTTTGTATTGATTTTCTTTTAAATATCCTGTAAACCGCCCTGAGTCCTTCGGGAAAGGGCGGTATATAAATCTAAATAAATAAATAAATAAATAAATAAATAAATAAATAAATAAATAAATAAATAAATAAATAAATAAATAAATAAATAAATAAATAAATACATACATACATACATACATACATACATACATACATACATACATAAATAAATAGGAAATCCCGGAGCCCTCACCTTTGACCATGCTAATATTTGTAACTCAGATTTTGATAACCTCCCTCGATTTCAGAAAACCTGGGTATATAAAGGTAATGCCAGAATCATTCCAAGATATTTTAATGATTAAAGCAAAGGATAAACAGGGATTCTCTGCTTGATGAACAATAGTCTGTTGGCACAATGAGAACAGTTGAAGATGTTCTATTTAATGTAAGAGAAAAAGAAGTAGCCCAGGATTTATTGTAATTATGGGGAAAAAAACCAATCCCTCACCACCACTCCCAAGTTGCTACCATGTAAAATGACACTTTCTGTACTGTTATAACTTATTTTATTTACCATTTTATATATGTTATGCTGTCTTTTCCATAAATGGCCAGATCCCAGTTTACACAAAGTATGTTCCTGAGCGGTATTTCAGAGACAGAGGAAAAAGGAAGAAGAAATCCACCTTTTATCAAATGTAAGTAAATTTTGCACTCATCGCATAGCATAGGTTTGTTCCGTCATCCCTGAATGCTAAAAAAGGAGTTGGGTCAAATATTTCAACTCATCATGACACTGGGATATTGTGGCACTGTCTCTAAAGTCTCTTCTGTAAAACATCTGGTTGAGAGGTGATGGTTTCAGTCAGGAAGCTGATCACTTCTCAACCCAAGAGGTCAACCAAGAACTGAGGTAGTGTGGATTTGTGAGGTTGGCCAAACCAGACTCAAATCAAATACAGTAGTACTGAATGATCTCTGCCAATGTCTAGTCTTTCTCTAAATAAAATTGCATATTAAAAAACATCTGCTTCTAAAAAGATGGATTCAGGAAGAAGTCTGCTTTTGAAAGTGAAAGGGATAATTATATATAAAAAGCTCTTTAACGTTAGAAAAAAAATATGCCAAAAAAAATTAGCATTGGGAAAGTTTACATAACAAAGAAAATCAGAGAAATTTGTGAAAAATTTTTTTTTAAAAAAATAATAATAAAGTAAAGTTACTTACAATAACTACATCTCTGAAGAAAATTGTGAACAAAACTTACCTACTAACATAAAATGAAACAAATGTGTACTGTGCAGCATACCCAGATCCTCAGCAGTTTTAGACTGTTTTCCTGTTATAATTCTAATCCACGTTGCCTGAGAAATGTGGTTTCGTATGGGTTTCTATCATAGATTGCATGCAGTAGGGCAGGTCTTCTGGCCTCGTTTCCCCATGCATAAAATGGGTCATTTATCAATTGTTAAGAACTGGCCTATCCTAAGTGGGATTTCTGGATCATTTTAAAATATGGTGTAACTTTAGCACTGCATTGTATTACATAGGTTCTCCAAGATAATGAATAATTTTAAAAAATGACATAAACAAAATCTAATGGAAAAGGAGGATTGATTAATATCCCCTCCCCAGTACTGCGTGTTCTGCCAACTCTTCCTTGTTAGAACATTATCATAATGTATTAATGTTTGGAATTATAAAGTAGTTAGCACATTTTCAATTACATAGCACATTTGGCAATTAACATCGTGTTAATCATCCAGGTCTTAATTTTATGATACTTTTAAAGTATTATCTTACCCTCCACCTAGGTAAAATGATTTGGTTTATTGTCAGTGAATACAAAGTTAGATTTGAAATTTTGCATGCAGATCTGTTTAGAGCAGCATCTGATATTCATGATAGCCTTCAGGACTTAAAGCATTTCCTTTTTTTCTTCCTTTTGTTGCAACTCAGCATTGATTAAATAAAGATTTCCCTTTTTACAAATAGGCTCCTTTTATTTAACAATTGTGGTTGTTGGATTAGACTTTTTGTGGAACCTGGCTGCTTTCTATTAATATTTATCATAGTAGGATTTTTTTTAGTTTTATTGTTGTTGTTTTTTTTCTGCTAGTTACCCAGAATCATAGAAGTGAAGTGGATGAATACATACATTGCATGGATATATGATGCAGGAAGGAAGGAAGGAAGGAAGGAAGGAAGGAAGGAAGGAAGGAAGGAAGGAAGGAAGGAAGATAGAGAAAGAAAGAAAGAGAGAGAGAGAGAGAGAGAGAGAGAGAGAGAGAGAGAGGGAGGGAGGGGAGAAAGGAGAGGAGAGGAGAGGAGAGGGAACAGTTGACAATTGGAGGCACAGACGTCAAGTGGCTTTTCTCCTTCCTGAAAGGAATAGATAGAAAGGCTTCTTCCATATAGGGAGCCACAAGGTTGAACATTCTCTTTCCCTCCTATTTACTATCTCTACAAAGCCACTGAGTGAAATTATTCATCAGTAATAAGTAGATAATACACAACTGTATGCTTTGATCCCTTGCCCAACAGGAGATGGTAGTGCTTCACCTCTAGTAAGATGATGTGGCTATAGATTTGAAAGATTTTTGATATCAGAGATATTCCACCTTTGGCTTTGGATGAGTTGCATTAACCTATGTGGAATTGGTATATAACTTGGGGTTATTTTAGAATCATAGCTCGTGTGTGAAAAACAGATGTTGTATTGGCTAGTTATGGCCTTCTGGAGTTCATAGCCACTCAGGGTTTAATAATCTTTTGTTTGGACTATTTAGCACCCAAAACTTCACCTGGATATTTATTGGAGCATCTTTTTACTCACAGTGGCTTCTGTGCACACAGTAAGATTGGGAAAGACAGCCTTTCTCTGGATTCCTTCTCTTAAGGAGCCTGTTGCATTTAGCATGGCCAATGATGAGAATTCTGGGAATTGAAGTTACATATCTGATGACATGTAACTGGCATGAAAGCATGTCAGTTACATGTCACTGACATGATAGCAGTGTTCCAATATCTCTGGGGTTACCACAAAGAAGAGGGAATCAAGCTATTATCCAAAGTGCCTGAAGGCAGGACAAGAAGCAATGGATGGAAACTGACCAAGGAGAGAAACAACCTAGAACTAAGGAGAAATTTCCTGACAGTTAGAATAATTAATCAGTGGAACAACCTGTGTCCAGAAGCTGTGAATGCTTCAACACTGGAAGTTTTTAAGAAGAGACTGGACAACCATTTGTCTGAAATGGTATAGGGTTTCCTGCCTGAGCAGGGGGTTGGACTAGAAGACTTTCAAGGTCCCTTCCAATTCAGTTGTTTATTATTATTATTGTTGTTGTTGTTGTTGTTGTTGTTGTTGTTATTATTATTATTATTATTATTATTATTATTATTATTATTATTATTATTATTTGGAAGCCACCAAGTTTAGGAAACCTGATGTAGATTAACCTGAGGAGATGAGTCTAATACTCCATACAACTCCACCTGAGATGTATTTAGTTAACAAGCAATTAGCAACAGATAAAAACATGGGTTTTGCCTAAGGTCATGCAGTATGTTACAAGAAATCAGCAAAAACAACTTTATATAGGCTTCCTACTGTGATTCTGTTAATCAAAATTATTCTACTTGTTTTATTCATTTACTTTACCTGGTATGTTTAATACTTGGAGTCCTCTTAGCTCAATAGTTAGAACACAGTGCTACAGGCTAACTCTGCCCACAGCCTGGAGTTTGTTCCTGACAGTCTCAAGGTTAACTCAGCCTTCTATTCTTCCAAGGTCAGTAAAATGAGGACCCAGATTGTTGGGGGCAATATGATGACAATGTAAACTGCCCAGAGAGTGCTGTAAAGCACTATGGGGTATTATATCTGTCTAAGTTTTATTGCTATTTATATTTTGATTTAATATTTTTAATTATATATTGCTAGATGTTGGTAATCAACAGGATATCATGGTATATAAATACATACATACATACATAAAATTAAGTTGGCACAAAAGTGTAGAGAAGCTGCAGAAAAAGTACCATTTCAAACATAAGCAACAAATAGAATATGAGCAACCTTGCAAATGCTTCCTCTCTTGATTTCAATTTCTTATCTGTGGAAGAGATCTGTGAATAGATGTGCCTGTGAGAGTGACTGAATATACTGACAATATGTAATTAAATAATTAAAATAAAAGAATGTTAAAATAACTATGGGCCTTCTGGGAGATTCAGCTTTTGGCATGCTTTTTGAAAAGCTGGCCAAAAAACACAAACCTAGGAGAGTTCCCAATAGATAGAGATTTATAAAAATGTAAAGATCAAAGCTTTGCTTTGGACCTCAGCCAGATGTATTATTTGATAGAAAACATGAGACTGCAGGGGAGTGAGAGAGTTCACATAGGGAGGCAGAATCATATCCAAAATGTGCTGTGCCTCAGCCATTTGGGATTTTAAAAAAATCATAATCAGCTATGGTGTTTTTTTTAATGTATTACAGCTCCTTGCTTGTGCTAAATGGTTTTGGGCTTGCTGTCAATGAAGTCTCCATTACTGGAAGAGAACAAAAAAGTCAGTTGCAATGAAATCATCTGAGAACTTTTTTATTCTCATTTAGAGAGCAGTTGACATACAGCTGCCTTTCCTTTAGGCAAATTTCAACATTCATTCTTTTCCAACAGATCTGTCAACTGGATGTTTTCTACAAAGGTAGAACAATGTTGCACAGTGCTACAACTCAGGTCAAATCTGGGAGTGTAAGTACTTAAGCATCAACCAGGTCATTTAATATTTATTTAACAGTTGCATTCTTGAATAAACAGATATCAATAACAGCAACAAAAAAGCTGGCTACTTAAGAGCATGTGTGTGTTTCTGAATTTTGTAGGTTTTTCAGGATCATAGAGGTTTTTTTAATGGCAGCTCAAATAATGTCTCTGATTCTTTTTTGCAGATTAAAAAATAAGGTATACTGTGTGATTATCTGTCCATATACTTGGATAATCATTTCCAGAAACAAATGGCAAGAGAGAAGAGAATTCCGTTCTGCTCAAGTGAGGATGAATATGGGATTTTTTACACTCAGCAGAGAGTTAACAATTAGAGGCCTTTTGACAGCTAGATAATCACTCCTGCCCCTTCCTCAAGAATTCAAGAGAAAAAAATATTCACTCTTAATTCTTCTCTTTGGACACACATACCAACACCTCATGGAAAAGGTTTATAAGGAGGAGATAGCTATGTTAGCCTACCAGAAGGATTTAGGTAGCACCTTTTAAATTAAATAAACAATACACTTTTTTTAAAAAAGGTGTTACTCTAAAACAGTACTATTAGGCTCCTGGTTTTCGATTTCATGAAAGACTAACTGAAAATTTATCATGGAATTAAAATCAATGTTAGTGGTAACTTACATCTTAGTGAGCTAAGATGTCTCTGAAGTAGTAGAGATGATGCTGTGTCAAGACTGACAGACTGGTGATAAGTCTCGTCTAATGGAACCTTTCCAGATAGACAGGAAGAGAGATTGCCCACTTGGTACTCCTCAGGAGGAGACCACAGGAGAGTGGTCAATTTATGGATTTGAATGCTGGGAAATAAGGAAAGACATCAAGCCTTATGTTTAATTTAACTATTTTAAAGCTAAAAGAGGTCTTCGAAGAAACAAGCTGGGAAAACTACCTGGGCACTAATCTTTCTGTAATATGTTGGCCATTTCTGTTAAAATCACTTGCTTAATGTCTGATCACTTGCTTAATGTCTGACCTACTTTTCTGTGTTATGTAACGGTTGCTGCTACTGAGCCAGACTTGCTGTCTGCAGGGTGATAATTAGGTTTGGGGTGGGAAACTGCTACTTTAAACCTATTGGTCGCCGCCTAAAGGCCAACCATATCAATAGCTGTGCAGCAGCTATTAGCTTGCTTCTGTTCTGTTCTGAGTTAATAAACTTGTTGCTGTTTCAACACCTCGTCTCGCTTAATGCCTAAGAACCGAAAATATAACACTTTCATTCCAAAAAGAAGAGAAAAAAATAACGATTTAAAGATTTAAAAATGCAAAGTAAATGGCAGACAACTAGATAAAATAATTTGAGATGAACTAAGGGAAATGGACTAAATTTGAAATATTTGACTTTATATTTGAAATATTATAACTTTTGCTATTAGTCTTGAAAGAATTAAAAACAAAATATTTTCATGGGAACAGAAATTGTTTAGTTTTTGTTTTTAAAAGAAAGAAGCAAACCAAACTGAGGCATATTATGGGATACAGAAATAAGACACTAGAGAGAGGTAAGGACCCTAGGCGGGGGGTGGGGAGACCAAAACAAAGCCTGTTTGTTAGCTCTTAATTTGATGGTTAGCAAGTGATACTTGTAAAATGACAGATAAAGATATTACACTGGAGACACTTCAAAAGATTTTTGAAGAAATGAGAAAGAAGCTCACAGCTACAATGACAGCAACAATATTTGCTCATGCAAATACAGTGTTTAAAGGGGATTTTGAAGAAGATGTGAAGCATTGAAGAATTCAGACCAACAGGATGAAGAACTGAAACAAATTCTAATCTATGCAGAAATATTGGAAAATAACATTTGTGGATTACAAAAGAAATTATAAAACATAGATGAACATTAAAGTGGAAATACAAATGATAAACTAAGAAATGAAAAATTTTCTGTATAATGAGTCTTTACAGGATTTTTTTTTAAAAAAAAGGGTTGTTAAGTCCATGAAGAAACTCACAAAATGGGAGAAAAAAAATTGGATAGAGATCAAATCCTATGACATTTTTAATGAAGTAAATAATATAAATATTGTCAGGACCAAAAGAAAGGAATATAAAGTTAACCTGCTTGATCAGGGTTAAAATAAGAAATACTTTAATAAAGTTCTGGGTACCCTTTGTGGAATTTTTGCTGAATCTGCACAGAAGTATTTAATGGTTTTTGGATTTATGAATAAATAAAGATTAGGATATGGAAATAAGTGTTTTATGTAAAAGAAATATTAAGTTTGCTTATGATTGTTGTAAAGAAGATTGGAGTCCCTCTTTAAATATTATTTTTCTCTCTCTTATTTTTCTCTTTCTCTTTTTCTTTCTGTCCTTATCATTTTTCTTTGCTTTATTTTTTACTTCAGCGTATTTTTTTACTATTGTTAAAGTCTCTAATAAAAAGTATTGGCTTTATTTCCTATATTATTTATATTTGAAATATCTTTTCAAAAACAAATCTGGCACCTGTCTGTTATCACTTTAGAAATTATAACTATGGCAATTTGGTAGGACTAGCTGAATTATCACTCCATAACTGCAGCTTCTAATATGGCCTGCATACCATATTGGGAACCATAACAGGAACTCATACTGAACATGAATGTCAACTCACAAATATTAGTCAACAGATTAATTTGAGCACACTGAATCTTTAATCATCAGGGCTTTTCTTCATAAATGGATATCCATTACTTTAATGTACAGTATCAATGGATCATTGTAGGTGCAACATCATCAAGACAACATTTTCAGATCAATTTACCCACAGTGCTTTCAAATCAGATTAGTGCGCATGTTCAGAAAGTAGCCAGTACATGTCCAGTTATCAGATACAGTAAAATCTAGAAATAAACATGTTCAAACCAGCCTTCACTTTGGAAACAAGGATGCTTGATTAAAATAAATCTATACATCGGCTGTATTCACTCAACATGTATAAGCAGCTTATTTTCTAGACTAGAAGATTGTGTGAAAGCAGTTGCTTGATAGTTATGTTATGTGCAGACGATTCTCCACTTTTCAACCTAAAGTTCTAATCTGAATAGGATAATTATATTGGGGAGTAAGGTTTCCTGCCACTTTGTTCTCTTTAGCAAAAAAAGACAAAAGATTTTTTGGGAAGCTGATCAAACTTGCTTCCATCCCATTCTCTTTATAAATATAAATAAAATATAAATAAAAATAAAATTATTATTATTATTATTATTATTATTATTATTATTATTATTATTATTATTATTATTATTATTATTATTTAATATGGGCAACTTTAACATGGCAACTGAGAAAACAAAGACTGAGGCTTCCCTTCTTTTCTGTGATAATCTTAGTCTAGAGAATGGCTAAGCTATATTTTACCTTATGTAAAGATAAATAAATAAATAAAAAGTGGGGGAAGACTGTGCCCTACATAAATAAGTTAAAATAGAACTTATCCTTATTTAAGCCGCAATGTATCAATTTGTTTAAAATTCTGAAAGGAATTAATATAGCTCTCACTCTCAATGTATATATTAATCTAAAAGGCATCAACAGGAATCTAGTCAAAGTAGGGTTGGATATGATAAATATGATAAATAAATTAATAAATATCAGTTGTTTTTGGGAGGGGGAGGTCAGATCTCCCCTTTAAAGCAAAAGCCTGCAAGTGAAAAAGAAGGCTTTAATTTTCCTGTCTTTAAATTATACAGTTGGACACTTTGTATAGTGTGTTAGAATGAAAATTACATTGAATATGTGCTATTATGGACCACATGGAAGAGTTATTATATGGTACCCCTGGAATCTTGGCAAGTGCATGGTTCCAAGTATAGAAGAAATTGTGTGATATTTCTGACACTGAAGCCAACAGAAGCCAGGCAAGAAATTAAAATTTAACCTTAGTTCTCATGAGAGATTGACTCTTTGGAATAATCCTTATTTGAAAATGACTGGAAAGGTAAATGGTCAAAATAGGGTAATTATTCTTAATCACTTGATTATTAAAGATACCTTTAAGACATTTGAAACATTACAAAAGGAATTTCATTTAGCTAACCAGCTTAGTGACAATATGTGCACCTACAAAATTCTGTTTTTTGGTCGAATAGTCTTATCTGCCTCTGAAACACAGCTAACATTTTATTAGAGAAGCTAGAAGCTAATTTTATAGTGGCTAAATTAACTAAGCTAATTTAGTTATACGAACAACTTGAAGATTTTGCAAATACAAATAATACTATACAAAAATGTAGTAGAAATATATTTTATTGGAAAATCAATACTTTCTGGCTTTAAGAAATATTAAATATGTTTTATATATATATTTTTTAAAAAATCATATTTTTATTATTTTAAAAACAATCTGTTGGACCTCCCACGAATGTGTAGAAATGTCACTAGAATCATAGAATTGAACACGTCAATTGGTATTTATTTAGGGATAGGGCAGTGTTATTAAGATGACCCAGATCCTTTAAGTTTTAAAGAGCTTAATATACTGTTAAATTATATCTTCAGCATTTAGGATATATTCTGTTACAAAGGGTTTACGATATGTTGTGCCTGGATTGCCCTAAAAAGAGTGATTACATGTTCCTGGAAGAATGCCTGTATACCAGATTCCAAAATATGATTGAGTAAAATTTGTTAACCACATTATTAGAGCTTCATGAAGCAATCTGGTTTGGAAGGGGAAATAAATACATCTGATTTAAGGAGGCGCTTGATAGTGCACTTTGAATCACATTTTCCCTTTTGAATCCAGATTGCAGCTCAGTCTCATTCTATACATATAAACCTTAAACACTCACTAAGTTATAGTTGAATCTCTATTTCCTTATGGAACAGAACTGCAAGTAAATTGAAATTTATCACTAGAGATGTGCTTGAGGAAGGTATATTATATTCACTCCATTCCCTTAAAGCTATGTATATGGAAGAATCTGTAAAATATTTACTGCACAGCAAATGAATATATATGGAACTGATTTTGACTGCTAAGGTATTTTACCATTCTGAGATTAATTTTTTATTCCACCTGGGTTGTCTATTAGTGAAGGAAGCTGTAGGTATCCTGTATATCAGGATTGTAGAAATAAATTGTCACTATTAATGTAGAATATGAATATGCTTGGTGTTTGACCTACATTGCTGAAACAAGTGGAGCAGACACTATATAATGAAAAAAATCAGATTATTTAAACTATTAATTAGATATGAAATAAAATATAAGAGAAATATGGCAGAGAACTTTGAATCACTTTTCAATTAAAAGGTAATGTATATTATTAGGAATTTGGGTCTTATATTTTACCTACAGTATGAAAAATACTTATTGCTGAATTTGAACTCTGTACAACGTACTTCTCATTGTTTTAATCAAAGGAACTTGTTATGAGCAAAAATATATGCACCATATGATAAAAAAAATGTTTTCACAGAGATAATCACCCTATACATGTAGAACAATTTTAATCCCTAGCATATAAAAACAATATTTTCAAAGACTACTGTGATGATGAAGACTAATATTTTATAAGTTTGTGAATGCTCAGGATTTCAGCAAGCAATAAAAGTTAAATTTAAGAATAAATGAGTTTGGGTGTTCTATGTACAAGTGGAAGCCTATCAGATCTGGGATGCAAAAATCAGATGATGAACCAACTATCCTGCTGCTGGTCCCTCAGATTTTTCCACATCTCAGAGCTTATGGGAAATACATGAGTCTTTTCTGAAGTTAGTATGACCTCTGAATCTAAAACCATTCATCCTGTACAAGAAGGTAAGTAATTTTTAGTGTGGAAAAGGAAATTATTCAACCTGTCACCCATGAAGGCAAACACTCCTTGTGCTGGGCTCTAACCAAACTAAATCCAGATTTCTGTTTGGGTTGGTGGGTTATTCAATTGAGTGGAAGGCAAAAATTATATGAGTATATGCAGATGACCAGGGAAGCTATTTCAGAAGATTTCCAATGAAGAGCCAATTTTATTTTAACATGTTTTTACAAAGTGCAAATACTTTTATTGTTTTTATTAAAACAAGTACAGTAAACGTAGATGAAATGGACTTACTTAAGGTGCCATGTTTTTGTCATTATAAAGTAACACAGCTACTTTTTAGATGTAGTTTAATACCTTTTTATAATAGAATCAATAATTTACAATAATTCAACACATGGAAGATATACAATAGTAATTTACAACAAAGCTGCTAGTCAATTTTTTTTTGCAACTCTTTGAATACAATTTTAAATATACCCACTCTTTTATAATGTTGGGCAATTTCTTTGACAAGTGCAATTAAGGCCTCATTTATTTTTGTTCTACTTTCTTGCCCATTTGCAGACAACAGCAACATTTACTGCATCCATTCAGTTACTCCCATTTAGACGAAAGATAGGGGTAGTTGATTTTAAAGCAATTGTATTTGCATGTGACCAACACGGTTCTACAAACTGAGATAGTTGAGGGGGTGGAGAAGGAAAGAAGCATCAGTTTCTGCTTAGCTGGAAAGATTGATATATGATATTAAATCTCAACATAAATGAGCTGTTGTCTTGAGTTCCGCATTCAAATAAGAAAAAAATTGGTCTGTTCTAAGGTTCCATTCTTGGCCTTGTGTTGTTCAACATGTTTAGAAATTACTTGGACATGGAGTTAAAAATATAATTATCAGATTGGTTGTTGTTGTTAGTTGCGAAGTCGTGTCCGACCCATCGCGACCCTATGGACAATGTTCCTCCAGGCCTTCCTGTCCTCTACCATCTTCTGGAGTCCATTTAAGCTCACGCCTACTGCTTCAGTGACTCCATCCAGCCACCTCATTCTCTGTCGTCCCCTTCTTCTATTGCCCTCAATCTTTCCCAGCATTAGGCTCTTCTCCAGTGAGTCCTTCCTTCTCATTAGGTGGCCAAAGTATTTGAGTTTTAGCTTCAGGATCTGGCCTTCTAAAGAGCAGTCAGGGTTGATCTCCTCTAGGACTGACCGGTTTGATCGCCTTGCAGTCCAAGGGACTCGCAGGAGTCTTCTCCAGCACCATAATTCAAAGGCATCAATTCTTTGGCGCTCAGCCTTTCGTATGGTCCAGCTTTCACTGCCATACATTGCAACTGGGAAGACCATAGCCTTGACTATACGCACTTTTGTTGACAGGGTGATGTCTCTGCTTTTTAGTGTGCTGTCTAGATTTGCCATGGCTTTCCTCCCCAGGAGCAAGCGTCTTTTAATTTCTTGGCTACAGTCCCCATCTGCAGTGATCTTGGAGCCCAGGAAAATAAAATCTGTCACTACCTCCATTTCTTACCCATCTATATGCCAGGAATTGAGAGGGCCGGATGCCATGATCTTGGTTTTCTTAATGTTTAGTTTCAACCCAAGTTTTGCACTCTCCTTCTTCACTCGCAACAAGAGGCTCTTTAGTTCCTCTTCACTTTCTGCCATTAGAGTGGTATCATCTGCATATCTTAGGTTGTTGATGTTTCTTCCGGCAATCTTAATTCCAACTTTTGATTCATCTAGCCCTGCCTTTCTCATGATGTGCTCTGCATATAAGTTAAATAGGCAAGGCGACAGTATACAGCCTTGCCGGACTCCTTTCCCAATTTTGAACCAATCAGTGGTTCCGTGTCCAGTTCTCACTGTTGCTTCTTGGCCCACATATAGGTTTCTCAAGAGACAAATAAGATGGTCTGGTATACCCATCTCTTTAAGGACTTGCCATAGTTTGTTATGATCCACACAATCAAAGGCTTTAGCATAGTCAATGAAGCAGAAGTAGATGTTTTTCTGGAACTCTCTAGCTTTCTCCATGATCCAGCGTATGTTAGCAATTTGATCTCTAGTTCCTCTGCCTCTTCAAAATCCTGCCTGTACTTCTGGTAGTTCTCGATCCACATACTGCTGGAGTCTAGCTTGTAGAATTTTAAGCATAACTTTATTAGCATGAGAAATGAGTGCAATGGTGCGATAGTTTGAACATTCTTTGGCACTGCCTTTCTTTGGAATTGGAATGTAAACTGATCTTTTCCAGTCCTGTGGCCACTGTTGAGTTTTCCAAATTTGCTGGCAAATTGAGTGTAGCACTTTTACTGCATCGTCTTTTAAGATTTTGAATAGCTCAGCTGGAATACTGTCACCTCCACTAGCTTTGTTGTTGCTCAGCTTTTCTAAGGCCCACTTCACTTCACATTCTAGGATGTCTGGCTCGAGGTCAGTGACCACCTCATTGTGATTATCAGGGACGTTAAGCTCATTCTTGTATAGTTCTTCTGTGTAATTTTGCCACCTCTTCTTAATCTCTTCTGCCTCTGTTAGGTCCCTGCCATTTTGGTCCTTTATCATGCCCATTTTTGCATGAAACGTTCCCTTCATCTCTCCAATTTTCTTGAAAAGATCTCTGGTCCTCCCTATTCTATTGTTTTTTTCTATTTCTTTGCATTGTTCATTTAAGAAGGCATTCTTATCTCTTCTAGCTATTCTTTGGAATTCTGCATTTAATTGGGCATATCTTTCTTTTTCTCCCTTGCCTTTTGCTTCCCTCCTTTCCTCAGCTATTTGCAAAGCTTCCTCAGACAGCCATTTTGCTTTCTTGCATTTCTTTTTCTTTGGGATGGTTTTGGTTGCTACCTGTTGTACAATGTTGCGAACCTCTGTCCATAGTTCTTCAGGCACTCTGTCTATCAGATCTAATTCTTTAAATCTATTTGTCACCTCTACTGTATATTCAACAGGGATATGATTTAATTCATACCTGACTGGCCTAGCGCTTTTCCCTACTTTCTTTAATTTAAGTCTAAACTTTGCAACAAGAAGCTCATGGTCTGAGCCACAGTCAGCTCCTGGTCTTGTTTTTACTGACTGTATAGAGCTTCTCCATCTTTGGCTGCAGAGCATATAGTCAATCTGATTTCTGTGTTGACCGTCTGGTGATGTCCATGTGTAAAGCCGTCTCTTGGGTTGTTGGAAAAGAGTGTTTGCTATGACCATCGTATTCTCTTGACAAAATTCTATCAGCCTGTGCCCTGCTTCATTTTGTACTCCAAGGCCAAACTTGCCTGTTATTCCAGTTATCTTTTGGCTTCCTACTTTAGCATTCCAATCTCCCATGATGATAAGGACATCATTTTTGGGTGTTAGTTCTATAAGGTGCTGTAGGGCTTCATAGAACTGGTCAATTTCATCCTCTTCAGCACTGGTGGTTGGAGCATAGACTTGGACTACTGTGATATTGAATGGTTTGCCTTGGATTCGAACTGAGATCATTCTGTCATTTTGAGGGTTGTATCCCAGTATTGCTTTTCCTACTTTTTTATTGACTATGAAGGCTACTCCATTTCTTCTGAGGGATTCTTGCCCGCAGTAGTATACCTGATGGTTATCTGAATTAAATTCACCCATTCCTGTCCATTTTAGTTCGCTGATACCTAAGATGTCGATGTCTAGTCTTGTCATCTCTTGTTTGACCACGTCCAGCTTTCCTTGATTCATGGATCTTACATTCCAGGTTCCTATGGAGAAAGAATCTTTACAGCATCGGACTTTCCTTTCACCACCAGACATATCCACAGCTGAGCGTCCTTTCGGCTTTGGCCCAGTCGCTTCATTCTTTCTGGCGCTACTAGTAGTAGCCCTCTGCTCTTCCCCAGTAGCATATTGGACGCCTTCCGACCTGAGGGGCTCATCTTCCAGCGTCATATCGTTTTGCCTTTTGGTACTGTCCATAGGGTTTTCATGGCAAAGATACTGGAGTGGTTTGCCATTTCCTTCTCCAGTGGATCACGTTTTGTCAGAACTCTCTGCTATGACCTTTCTGTCTTGGGTGGCCCTGCACAGCATAGCTCATAGCTTCATTGAATTACGCAAGCCCCTTCGCCACGACAAGGCAGTAATCCATGAAGGGGATCAGATTGGTAGATAATACAAATTTCCGAGGATATAGCAAACACCTTAGAGGACAGTATCAAGATTTAGGAAAATCTTGGCAGGCACAAAGTGAATTTGGCTAGAGGAGGAAAAAACAACAAAAGCATTAATTTCGTGACTAAGAAGGGACTGAGAAGCCAGGAAAGTAGCTCCCTGTGATCTGTTGCTTTGAGACCATGTAATAGGAAAGAGTTGTGTTACTTAAACATGTACTATTTTTGAAATGTACTGTGCTTTTAAGTAGATTGCTCAGTCTGTTCTGTCAGAGAAAGGGTAGAATGCTCAGTCTTGAAGAAGTGACTGCAGAACACTGAGACACCTTGTGAATTCAACAGCGTTGTTTCCATTTTTATTGTTGTTGCTGTTGTTGTATTTTTTTAGACTGGACACATATCTGTATGCTGTTTCCTAAATATAAAAACAAAGTTGTAAAAGGTTTAGTGTTAGAGATGGATTTTTTTAAAATAAATAAATAAATAGATGATCTAGACAGGGGTCAATTTCATCCTCTTCAGCACTGGTGGTTGGGGCATAGACTTGGACTACTGTGATATTGAATGGTTTGCCTTGGATTCGAACTGAGATCATTCTGTATACCTGATGGTCATCTGAATTAAATTCACCCATTCCTGTCCATTTTAGCTCGCTGATACCTAAGATGTTGATGTTCAGTCTTGTCATCTCTTGTTTGACCACGTCCAGCTTTCCTTGATTCATGGATCTTACATTCCAGGTACCTATGGAGAAAAAATCTTTACAGCATCGGACTTTCCTTTCACCACCAGATGCATCCACAGCTGAGCATCCTTTCGGCTTTGGCCCAGTCGCTTCATTCTTTCTGGCGCCCTCTGCTCTTCCCCAGTAGCATATTGGACGCCTTCCATCCTGAGGGGCTCATCTTCCAGCGTCATATCATTTTGCCTTTTGGAACTGTCCACTGCTCTTTAGAAGGCCAGATCCTGAAGCTAAAACTCAAATACTTTGGCCACCTGATGAGAAGGAAGGACTCACTGGAGAAGACCCTAATGCTGGGAAAGATTGAGGGCAAGAGAAGAAGGGGACAACAGAAAATGAGGTGGCTGGATGGAGTCATTGAAGCATTAGGCATGAGCTTAAATGGACTCCAAAAGATGGTAGAGGACAGGAAGGCCTGGGGGAACGTTGTCCATAGGGTCGTGATGGGTCGGACATGACTTCGCAGCTAACAACAACAACAGACAGGGGTAGGCAACCTTGGCTCTTTTATGACTCGTGGACTTCAACTCCCAGAATTCCTGAGCCAGCCTGGCTCAGGATTTCTGGGAGTTGAAGTCCATGAGTCATAAAAGGGCCAAGGTTGCCTACCCCTGAAAAAGGAACTGTGCCCTTAGCGTTCTTCCTTCTCAAAAGGCTTGTCACCAGACATGGCTAAAGGGAATGAGAGAGGAGCTAAATGGATCTTGCTGGGAGAACCTCAGCATTACAATTCAGGACTGGTAACCAAGGGTTATTTGGCTTCCATGTGGAAAAAAAGGTAAATATGCATTTGTGTGTGTGAGTGAGTTTGTGTGCACTGTGGTGTTCAATGCATAGCTAGGCCATTCAATATCTACCAGATATTTTGAGTTTCAAAATCATTCTCACAGCCATTTAGCCAACATTAACAAGGAACTATGGGACATGTAGTCCAAAACATGTGAAACACATGAACTTATTGATGTCAGATATATGGCAGTATTTTTATTAAGGAGGCAAAGATTGGATCCAGGCAACACTTTCCCCCCCCAAACTTTGCAGAGTGGTACAACTTCTAAGAACATAACAATTGGCTACCTATTTTTATTCTAGCAGGCCTCAATAACAGAACACTTCTTTTGGTACTACGGAGGCTAATTTGCTGATCTTGATTCTGCTGATAATCACAATGTAGAATAGGTTTTCCTGTGTATTCACTTCAGTAAACTCTGTATAAACAGAGCATAAATCTTAAATTTTGAAGCAGAAAAAAAAATATTGTAACTCGTCCGAAACCATAGGCTTGTGAATGAGATTATGTGCTGAATGTTACTTTCACTTATTCATTGACAAGGTTGTGTGTGCTAAATGTACCTATCAAAGTCCTGAAAACATTCTTTTTAAGCCATTATTTACCTTGCCTTCCTCATTCAGTAGGACAGATTTCTTTGTCCTTGTGAATTCTCTGGAGAGGAACATCTATGAGAAGGTAATTATTATGAATGTGGTAATGTGCCTTATCTGAGCTAAGGTTTTACTAACATATGCTGCAGTTTATGAACATAAGCTTCTGGATAGTAACGTCCTTGAAAAGTTCATGTTTATGTGCTGAAAACAGTGGAACTAGTTCTTTTATTATTAAAATATTAAGTGCACCATATCTCTCATGTTATATGACATGGCAAATACAAAGAAGGCTTTAGAAGAATACACAAGAGCAGGCTCTTGGCTTTATGCTATTCCAAAGCTAAAGGACTGTGAAATCCAGAGAAACTAGGACAGCAAGGGGTGAGATTTCGTGTGCAACAAAAATGAAATGTAGTTTCAAGTAGTCCTGACTGTTCACTTAAAGGCAGCATTTGCATATGGAAGTCTGGACCAGCCGTACCCAGAATCCATGGAAAGGAGTAAAAATATCCTTTCTATTGACTGAAACAAATTAGAAGTGTGCAGTTTAGACTTAAGCAAGTTTATTTGGCAATAAGCCCCAGCAAATGTAATGGGACTAGATCCATGGTATGGATGCTTAGGATGGCACACCGGTGTTAATTTTACAATATGCCTGATGTAGGTGTCTGTGTTTCTAGTTTCATGACTGGGATATTCATATCTAGGCAGGGTACAATGAAATGTTAATATAGAAAACATATTTCTATGTTAAAAATTTTAAGAGGAGGCAAGAGATTAAAAGGGAGGACTTTCAGGGGACTAAATAGCCTCGTGGCTACTGTATATGCCCCTCTGGGCTTTCTACATGAGCTGCATAGCCATGTTTTAACTCCTTTTTGGGAAGGCCAGGAGGGTGGGGGCCTGTCTCACCTCCAGAAGAATATTTCACAAGGTGGGACAATGGCAGAGAAGGCTCTCTTCCCAACCAACCAACCCCCCCATTGGAATTCTTTAATTGATGGGATCTGTGACATACCTTCTCTGCCTGGCTAGGTGGGACAGGCTGATGTTACAGGATGAAATCATTGCCATCAATTTTACATCACAGTCATTTTCTTCCTTTTTATCCATTTATACTTTTGGAAATGTATAGAAGAATCATCCTGATATAATAATAGTTTGTTTCTACTTACTTAAATATGCATAAAATGTGTTGATCAAAATGGGAGATGTCTGGCTCCCTAACTATTTATATAAAATATTTCTTTGTTTTCCTTCGGCTAGAGAAATTCAGAACATTAAAAAAAAACTATAAACCCTATTTGCAGTCACTGAAATGCAATATAATGAAAACAAGCAAGGAGAGGAGAATGAAACTTATTAGCTAAGCTAATGAAACCAAAGGCAGGAATGGGTATTAAAGGCTGAAAAAGTAACAAGACCAAATGTCAACTGAGATGTTTGGACAATTAAAAACAGCAAAACCTGGAGACTGAAAGTACCATTAAACGTAGCTAGAGCTACATGGCCTCCTCAGACAGAGACAAAGTGAGCGCCAGCGAAGCAATTTTGAGGAACATGTTGAATATCTCATCCTTCTCCTTCCAGCTCATTATCCAGCAAATGTTTGATAATGGCAGCATTTACAACCTGGAAGTTCTGGACATTATGAAGGTGTTCATCATATAGCCAGCATTTGTCTGCAGATCGGCTATCCTACTGTTGCCGCTATGCCCACTCCATCATCAATGGATACAAGCGAGTCTTGACTGAGGCTGCAGAGGCAACATATTTTTTCTCATTAAGTGGAAAGGCTAATGCCTTCTTGGCTGATCTCTCAGCATTTGCAGCTGTTGCCCTAGCAGTGACTGAAGCAGCTGCTCCTGCTGAGCAGCTCCAGCCAAAGAGGAAGTCAAAAAACAAGTCTGATGAAGACATGGACTTTGGGCTCTTTGACTAACCACCTGTTGTAGGCTGAGTAGAGTGGAATTCAAAGGAAATAAATAAAAGTATACTTCTTTACAAAAAAAAATCTTCAGGGCCATCACATTTCAAAATATCCATTTTCTGATTTTGTAAACAGGTTTATTATTACTTATGTTAAGAAAGGTAATCCTGATTACTTACTTTGTCAGTGTTTTGTATCTACATTAATGTCACTTAAAAAAATATTTTAAAAATTACATTTAAGAATGGGGTCCAAGGTATGCTATCCTATCCTATAATCTATGACAGAGATCAAGCCAGCCAAAGTAATTAGTAAATACACTCATCTGAAAATAATTTTTATGTTTTACTTTAAATATTTTGCTATTACATAATTAAAAGGCATATAAGTTTTTAGATGTTATTTATTTATTTTTGTGGAGATGCAAGGTCTTGTTTTGGTACATGTCTTAGTGAGACCTTCTGGTTTAAATTTTTAACAAGAGGCCTCCAAGGTTTATATAGCTTAGAACCTCACTTAGTCTAAATCCAACATCAGACAGTGCTGTAGCATTTTAACCTCAATTGAGCTTTGTTGGTGATATCACTCCAGTGAACATACCACCACCAGAAAGTCTTCCTTGTGAATAGTACACAATGTATCTCTGCCAAAGATAATGCTTGATCCATGGAATGCTCATCTTATTTAACACTTCGCTACCCCATTCAGAAGATCTTCCCCAGGCAACATGGTGTGCTATTCTAGCGAATTCAGCTATGCAACAAAGAGTGAACATTTTGGAGATTAATCCTTGTCTATCTTAAATCTGACAATCAAGAAATGACAGTTTGGGGGCATACTAGACTCAGAATACTCTGAGAACCATTGTAGAACCATTTTTAATTATCCATTCTCCTAGTGAGTTTGTATTTCTGGAACAGTGTTGCAGAAATTCATAAATTGTATGTCTGTTTTGCAAGAGGGGAGGACTTATCTTTGAAATATATTTGTCATTATACAGCTAGGAGGGCCAATGTATGTATATGTCTGTCTTGTATTTTTTCCTTATTATTCCTTTTTTTGTATAATCTTGTCTAGTTTTGTTTTGTTTTTTCCCTTTTTTGGAGTTCGTATTTTAAGATTTCGAATAAAATAAACAAATTGTCCAATAAAAGTATCCTGAAAGAAAGCAACAAAAAATCAGGTTTGCATCAAGCCAAGAATGTTGCATGAAGAGATAACAGACTGCTCCCTTTTCTACTAGAATGCCTCACCTACATTCAAATCCTTCTTTGGGGGCAATGGGCAGGTCCTCTAAGTCAATCAGTGTGCAAAATCATTGGAAAGTCTTCTGCTACTTACGTTATGTTTCAACATAATCCTAAGGGTTGAAACAGGCACCTAGGATCTCAGTGGGCAACATTTTGGTGGCTGGTAAAGTGATTTAAAAATAAAATAAAAAAGTTTGATATTTTCCCCTGGATATTGAAAGGGAAATTTGGGAGATTTTCCTTGATAGTGTTTTAAATGAGACCCAGCCACTTCAAAGTTAAAGTTAACATCTCTATGTATATATTCTATGTCTCTCTCTCTCTCTCTCTCTCTCTCTCTCTCTCTATATATATATATATATATATATATATATATATATATATATATATATATATATATATATATATATATATATAAAGATTTGTGTAGATTACTATTACTATATATTTGTGTAAATTACTAACAAAGAATTAAGGGAGACTGAAATGCATTTCTAACTTATTAGTTTTCATCAGTCAGCCATACCCTTCTGAGATTCGAACCTGGGCTGATTGCACATTAGGCAGTGTTTTTACCTCTTGAGCCACAGGATCTCTCTCGCTTTGTTAGCTTCTGCAAGGGGAGATATGTGTCAAATGTTAACTATTTAGATTACCTTGCTAGGCCCCAAACATGGGGCAAATCTTTATTTCCTGTTTTCATCCTATCTTGAAGGCCATCGAACAGGCAGTAGTCACACCGGACAGCTCATATATTTGTGGAAATTACTAACAAAGAATTAAGGGAGACTGAAATGCATTGAGCTGTCCGGTGTGACTACTGCCTGTTCCTCCAGGCCTTCCTGTCCTCTACCATCTTCTGGAGTCCATTTAAGCTCACGCCTACTGCTTCAGTGACTCCATCCAGCCACCTCATTCTCTGTCATCCCCTTCTTCTCTTGCCCTCAATCTTTCCCAGCATTAGGCTCTTCTCCAGTGAGTCCTTCCTTCTCATTAGGTGGCCAAAGTATTTGAGTTTTAGCTTCAGGATCTGGCCTTCTAAAGAGCAGCCAGGGTTGATCTCCTCTAGGACTGACCGGTTTGATCGCCTTGCAGTCCAAGGAACTCGCAGGAGTCTTCTCCAGCACCATAGTTCAAAGGCTTCAGTTCTTTGGCGCTCAGCCTTTCTTATGGTCCAGATTTCACTGCCATACATTGCAACTGGGAAGACCATAGCCTTGACTATATGCACTTTTGTTGACAGGGTGATGTCTCTGCTTTTTAGTGTGCTGTCTAGATTTGCCATGGCTTTCCTTCCAAGGAGCAAGCGTCTTTTAATTTCTTGGCTACAGTCCCCATCTGCAGTGATCTTGGAGCCCAGGAAAATAAAATCTGTCACTACCTCCATTTCTTCCCCATCTATTTGCCAGGAATTGAGAGGGCCGGATGCCATGATCTTGGTTTTCTTAATGTTTAGTTTCAACCCAGGTTTTGCACTCTCCTTCTTCACTCGCAACAAGAGGCTCTTTAGTTCACTTTCTGCCATTAGAGTGGTATCATCTGCATATCTTAGGTTGTTGATGTTTCTTCCAGCAATCTTAATTCCAACTTTTGATTCATCTAGCCCTGCCTTTCTCATGATGTGCTCTGCATATAAGTTAAATAGGCAAGGTGACAGTATACAGCCTTGCCGGACTCCTTTCCCAATTTTGAACCAATCAGTGGTTCCGTGTCCAGTTCTCAGTGTTGCTTCTTGGCCCGCATATAGGTTTCTCAAGAGACAAATAAGATGGTCTGGTATGCCCATCTCTTTAAGGACTTACCACAGTTTGTTATGATCCACACAATCAAAGGCTTTAGCATAGTCAATGAAGCAGAAGTAGATGTTTTTCTGGAACTCTCTAGCTTTCTCCATGATCCAGCGTATGTTAGCAATTTGATCTCTAGTTCCTCTGCCTCTTCGAAATCCTGCCTGTACTTCTGGTAGTTCTCGATCCACATACTGCTGGAGTCTAGCTTGTAGAATTTTAAGCATAACTTTACTAGCATGAGAAATGAGTGCAATGGTGCGATAGTTTGAACATTCTTTGGCACTGCCTTTCTTTGGAATTGGAATGTAAACTGATCTTTTCCAATCCTGTGGCCACTGTTGAGTTTTCCAAATTTGCTGGCAAATTGAGTGTAGAACCTTTACTGCATCGTCTTTTAAGATTTTGAATAGCTCAGCTGGAATACTGTCACCTCCACTAGCTTTGTTGTTGCTCAGCTTTTCTAAGGCCCACTTCACTTCACATTCTAGGATGTCTGGCTCGAGGTCAGTGACCACCTCATTGTGATTATCAGGGGCGTTAAGCTCATTCTTGTATAGTTCTTCTGTGTAATTTTGCCACCTCTTCTTAATCTCTTCTGCCTCTGTTAGGTCCCTGCCATTTTGGTCCTTTATCATGCCCATTTTTGCATGAAACATTCCTTTCATCTCTCCAATTTTCTTGAAAAGATCTCTGGTCCTCCCTATTCTATTGTTTTCTTCTATTTCTTTGCATTGTTCATTTAAGAAGGCATTCTTATCTCTTCTAGCTATTCTTTGGAATTCTGCATTTAATTGGGCATATCTTTCTTTTTCTCCCTTGCCTTTCGCTTCCCTCCTTTCCTCAGCTATTTGCAAAGCTTCCTCAGACAGCCATTTTGCTTTCTTGCATTTCTTTTTCTTTGGGATGGTTTTGGTTGCTACCTGTTGTACAATGTTGCGAACCTCTGTCCATAGTTCTTCAGGCACTCTGTCTATCAGATCTAATTCCTTAAATCTATTTGTCACCTCTACTGTATATTCAACAGGGATATGATTTAATTCATACCTGACTGGCCTAGCGCTTTTCCCTACTTTCTTTAATTTAAGCCTAAACTTTGCAACAAGAAGCTCATGGTCTGAGCCACAGTCATCTCCTGGTCTTGTTTTTACTGACTGTATAGAGCTTCTCCATCTTTGGCTGCAGAGCATATAGTCAATCTGATTTCTGTGTTGACCATCTGGTGATGTCCATGTCCCTATCTCTATTTCTACCATATCTATCTCTTTCTCTCTATCTATCTATCTATCTCTTTATCTCTATCTCTAACTAGTTCTAGCTCTAGCGCTATATCTAGACTATATTGGTTGGAAATATGCATAAGAGGCCTTCATCCTGCAGTGGATAGACAATGGCTAAAATGATTATTATGATCTATATCTATATCTATATATCTAATCTTAATTTATACCTATATCTAATCTATATATCTACATCTATATCTATATCTCATCTAATTATATTTGAACAGATTTTTCCAATCTCTTAACATTCCCTAGAGGATTGGATGGATTTTAATGGAAGAAGGAATGGATGAAATATTGTGCTGCTCATGCCACTTCTTAAGCACTTTTAAAATGGACATCATTGTCAGAATCATCATCATTATCATCAAAAATCCAATTTCTTTTCAAACCTGTCAAATCCAAATCACAGCAAGCTTCTATTAAATACACATGGGATACAATACATAGAAAAAGTCTTTCATACTGACCTTGTTGGCATTATAGCTCATACAGTATACATAATTAGGTAACAATATGTATTTTCAAGGTTCAAAGGATTGATTGACATTTGCTTAATTTCAGCAATTTCAATTACTCTGGTTCTTTGAAAACTAAATCGTTACCAGAAACTTTAACCTACGCATTTACAGGTAAGGATTGATATGAAGTAGAGAATCGAGGCTGTGTAGATTTATTTATTTATATTTTATATTTCTAAACATCTCCCTTAAAAAGGGGCTCTGGGTGGTGTACAATGTAATACAATTGATAAATAAAGCAACATATAAAGATTGACAAGAAAATTAAAGAGGATTATTTTTTTTAAAAAAAATTATACATTAATTTTTAACAAACATCAAAAGGGTAAAAATGCTAAAATGACCACTGGTTAGTACAAGGTAGAGGGGCTCATCTGGCTTGTCCCATGGTTGAATGGTCCTCTTTGCCCCTCCCCATGCAAGGCTGCAAAGCCAAGATTTGACCCCTTTGGGGAAGGCCAATAGACTGGGGGATTTCCTCACCTATGAGGGCTGGATGTTCCCCAATGAGGGGGAAGCCACAGAGATAGCCATTTTCTTAGACCCTGCCAGTCAAAATTATTTGATTGACGGGGTTTGTAGGACACCTCTCCTGCCTGATCAAGTGAGATAGGCTGATGAGATGGGGCAATGCCAGCTCTATAGGTAAGCTGGCACTATGCCATTTAGGGCTTTATTGGAGATGACCAACACTTTGAATTGGACCTGGAAACACACTGGTATCCAGTGCAATTCACAGAGCAAGGGTGTTATATGTGACCTTTTTTCAGGCACTCAGTATAGCTTGCACTGCTGCACTTGCACCACCTGAAGTTTCCAAATACTTTTCAGAGGTAGCCCCATGTAGAGCATGTTGTAGTAGTCCAATTGGCATGAGCGACCAAGCATAGAGCCTCCCTGTCCAGGAAAGGGCATAGTTGTCGCAGGAGCCATGACTCTAAAAGGAACCCCAGGTTACACACTGGGTCTATCTGGAGTATGCAACCTCATCCAACACCAAATATTGATAAACTGCTAGGTACAGAAGGGCTGGCCCACAGCCATTTCATTTTACTGAAGTTAATTTAATTTAGCATATTTCTTCCCCTTGTAGTGGAATTCCTCAGCCTGGTTTTCTCCAGATGTGATGGACATCCCAACATGGCTGTTCCCTTGCAAATCATTAAATAAAAGGCATTGCCTTTCAAAATGATGCCCCACCTGGCTAGGAACTTTGATAATTCTGAGAGTTCAGCACATCTGGAGGCCACCAGATTGAGAAATGCTGTCTGATGAGTTTCATAATTGATTATAATTCAGATAAATATACAGCTGCAATACTTGGAGCCTCTGCTGTGTGTGATCAATGGTTTGAGAGGCTACATATCATCTAAATGGCAATGAGTAATGTAGCTTTTGTTGATTTAAATGAAAAGTGAAGGTGCTCACTATCTCAAGTGTGGTTCTTGGTAACTAACAATATCAGCAGTTCCACTGTTCCTGAAGGCTGACTTTTCTTGACATTGATCTGGAAACTCTCTTGTTTCAAAATGGAACATTCTCTTAAGCTTTAATTTCAATCCAGTCTGCAGCCACAAAACTCACTCTCTGTTATTTCTCACCTCCAACTAGACAGCAACTTGGCTGCAGTAAATACCAGCCAGTGGGTTTAAAAAAAATGTTGCCATTCAATGTAGGTATCTATTAAAATTATTCTCAGTGCTGTTTTATTAAAGAAAGCACAGTGTTGGCAGAGAGCCATGCTACATAAATATCCCTTGGTTAAGATCTAATAAAGTAGAACGTCCCGACTAATGTTAAAAATACCATATAACAAGATGTGCATGTCAGATTATATAAAAGTGAAAGTTAAAAGCAGATTAATGGAAAATTATTGCACCCTAAACTAACATAGATATGCACATAGAAAGACGTGCTATTGATTCCATGTGTATCCTGCATAGTTCCCTGTCAGTGGAAAGATTTAGTAAATTATTCTGCTGGCTTTCTTGATAAGAAAAAAAAGATAGTTTTTTTATACCACAACCAGAACTTGTTTATATTTAAGGAATGTTATTTTTTTTACCAATAACACTGTCCCCAGAGTTTTGTCCTGAACCACTGGGTGTGAAAAAGCATGAACACTTGAGAAATGCTTCTTAGTTATCAGTCAGTATTTAAAGTCTTGAAATTAAAGCCAATGGAGAATTTGTGCGGCTCCCTCAAGACTAACATATGTATTTTTCTTTGTCTGGGATATAGTCCATGTTGTCAGATGTACAAAGTCCTTTAAAGAAGAAGTATTACAATACTGATTTATGACATCAATCCATGCTGTTTCTGCTAATATTTGCAAGCACAGCGAGCTTTAGGCTAACATGGGGTACCAAAGGTTAGGGAAATTGGTGGGATTCAAATATGTGAACAACCGGTTCTCTGTGTGGATGCCACTTCCGGAAGTCCATTCTGGGCCGGGGCATCAAAAAATTAGCTACCGGTTCTGCCGAAGTGGTGCAAACCGACTGAATCCCACCACTGGTTAGGGAACACCAGCACTGCTCTTCCTTCTGAATAATTCTAAAAATGCACTTCAGCAGAAGGTGATGCCATCCAGCAGTGCTCACTGAGGAGTATCTTACACCCTTGAGCTGGCACTGTTTGCATCCTGGCTCTATACCGACCAAACAGTGCATAACATTTGTGTTTCTTTGTGTGCATAAGCATGCTGCATGTTCTGTGCAAAGTATTTGGAAAGGCACCTTTGCAAAACATGTTGGGGCTAACAAAACAGCCTTTGCAAAATATTAAAGATCTGTGTTTGATGAAAAGTTAGTGCAATGCATTGAAGGTTCACGTATGGACAGAACTGCGACTTGGGGACAGTCCCAGAAGAATTGTTGTCATGTGCAGACAACTAGTACAAGTTTTCAAAGCAGCTGCATCAAGTCTTGCTTTGATGCTTCAAGAAGGAGAACTTTGCTCAAACCAAATGAACCGTGTCAAGCATCCCTTTCATATACTTTGTACAGTTCCCTCTTTCCTTCACACACACACACACAAACACAAACTTCACTTTTGCTGCTAACCCACACGTATGCATACAGAAAGACAAAATGTAAGAAAAGAGTCCAATTCTTTTCCATGGTTCTTATCACATCCTTTCTTGTTCCTCTACAACAGCAGGCTCTTTGGATTACATATACTTATTTATTTGGGCTTTCTCAGTGCAGAAAACAAGCCAATAATTCTTGCCTTTTTCTGAACCTGATTGTTTTGAAAGGGGAATCTTCTCAAGGTAGCTCAAAAAAGAATCTCAAAATTGGCAGAGTTGAGTTCATCTTCAAACGTTTCACCGAACTGTCCCGATGGAATAGTGGCACATCAGCAATTAACCTGACAGCTCAGGGTTGTCATGTAAAAAGATTGAAACCAATTGCCAAATAATTTGTGACAAGTCTAAAGATATGAAAGAAGTCCTGTCACTAAAGAAGAGACTGCCCCCACCCTTCATCAAATCCAATAATTTTCAGCAGAATTTAACCAGCTAGCTACTCAGGTGCCAAACAACACGTGCTTCAAAAAATCAGCTATTAGTTTTTTTTAATGAATAATATTACTGTGGTACAAAGCTGGTGTCGGTACAAAACATAAATCTCATTTATTATGCTGCTTTAAAGGCAACACTGTGGAGGAAAGCAGTATACAGTAGCCTATTTACCATATTCAATATGATTGCCAGAATGAAATCAATCTCAAGTAACCTTTATTTAAAATGCAAAAGCAAAAAAAAAAGCTTAGGCTGCTAAACAGATAAGCTGGAAGTTCTGGTAAATGGATGGAAAGGAATATTTCAGTAAAATTACAGCCTTACTGGGAACAAAAATAATGGTACTAATACATTCAAACTAAGATTTATTTGTGCTAGGGCCATCTATATTCAGATCAGAACTACTGGCTGACATGGACATCATTCAGCCTAATACATCATTTTGTAAGGGTAACACGAGGGCTGGCAATTTTTAAAGGTATATTGTGTAGAAATAGCTACAACCACCATAACAAGAAACAAACAAATATACTACAGTGCTTTGCCACTATCTACTTCTGGGATGGTTTTGGATTTTCCAGACTAGAATGTAGATCTAATATTTTTTTGGTGGTCTCTCTTTCAATTATCAATGAGGCAGACTTTATTTAGCTTCCAAGTCCAGAAAATGTGCTAAAACGTAATGAGAAAAAGTGACGATAGAAAAAGAACAGGAGGGAGAGAGGGAGGGGGTGATATCTCACAGCGAGCCTATTGGCTCAAGAAGCCTATATGTACTATAAAGTAATGAGCTCAGTGACCGAGCACACAATTTGTAGATGGAATGTCTTAGATTCATTCTCTGGCATCACCAGGAAAAGTGATGGGAAAAGATTGGGCAGCCATTTTCCTCAGTGTTAACCACAACAAGTCCTATAAAAACAAGCAAATTTCAGAAGCATTCCGGAATAGATATGTTCAAACATCTAGTAAGAGCTATTTCATTATTGCTTCCTACTACGCAAGGAGAAGAAGAGAGAAAGTCAGTTGGGCGGGGGAAGGGAAATGGCTAAGATTGGAAAGCAGATCAATGTTTTCCAATCTTAGCCATTTTAAGATGTGTGGACTTCAGTTCAGGTTGAGGTCCACACATCTTAAAAAGCCTAAGACTGGGAAACACTGCTGTAGATGAAAGCATTAATATCCTCCTTTACTTTTGCTGCTAACCCACAGCTTGCATTTGCCCTATCGGCTTCCCTAAGCAGTGGGAGATTTTGTTTAGCCTTTGTGTAGTAGACATTATTCAGTTACATGGACCAAATGGTCTGATTTTCTATAAACTTCTTCCCTTTCATTTATTAGGTTATTAACCTTCATAATTTTGAGCAGAGATAGTGATTTCTCTGGCCTAATTCTTGGGATCCTGATGGGAGTGTTTCGAGAGCAGCAGTGTTCTTTGGAAATTATTTGTAATAAATGAATTTCAGCCTGAGCAGCTGTTCCTGAACATTAGCCATCTGAAATCTCCAAAGCCTAGAAACTGGGTATGATTACATTTATTTATGATTTTACTATACACTCACATTAAAATAATTAATCCATAAGCTAATGATCACTATTCAATAATAATAGCTATGTCATTTAGAATACCAAATTCTATATTACTTATTCCCGTAAACAACTACTGATTTAGTTAGCATTCTCTGAACTTAGAGATAGGAAATTGATGGATTCACTAGCCATATGGTAGACAAATCAAGAATCAGTGGCATTTCTTTTTTGCAGAATTTAGTGGTTAACAATGCCTCTGAAAATAGATTAAAACTTAAATTACAAGTTAAACATGTTTAACTTCCAAACATGTGAATAGCATTATTTATTAAACTGAAAGCAGCAAAAATTTTAAAAGTGTCTTCTTGCAGATGATATCCTAATAGGCTGTGTCTTGATACAGAACATTAAGCTTCAGTTAATATGGTAACTGATAGATATAGTTAGTAATAACAAAACACTTGGGATTCTAATCAATCTATTGTAAAATCAGTGCCTTTAAGAAGAATTACCCCTGGATTGTCATGGGATATAATGCTTGATGAGCATCCAATCTGCATCACATTATTACAAGAAATGACAGGCCTATGGTTGCTTCATTGTCTAGCTATTTCTTCTGCACAATGAAAGATGAAGATATTGGAGCTGTACATTGATAGTATACATACATACATACATACATATACACCCACAAGCTACTTTTGATATTATCACTGGGCTGGGAGATGGTATACATGCAGGTGTATGTACCTTGAAAAAAGAAAGAAAAGGGAACTTCAGTATGTGTAAGGCAAGAGTGTAAGAAATGTGATCCAGGAACCACATAAGAATGTACAATATTTTTGTACCTCCTCCTCCTCCTCCTCCCTCCTCCTTCATCAGAATGAGAGCTTAAAGCTTGCCCAGGCATAAAAACTGATTTTATTCTTTGAAAGCCTGAAACCCTCTCCAAGTGGATGTCTCAAATGTGCTTTTTCAAAAGGCAACTGGACTATGTTTTTTCCCCTTTTTCCCAAAGATGTTTCACTTCTAATTCAAGAAGCTTCTTCAGTTCTGGCTGGATGGTGGGGTGGGGTAGGGATGGAAGGATTAGTTCTGATGAAGCTTCTTGGATGAGGAGTGAAATGTCTCCCTTTTGCTTAAAAGAAAGAAACATAGTCTTGTTGCCTTTAAAAAAAACTTTTTTGAGACAATATGACATGATTGACTGAGAATCTTCCTAGACACTTCTCCAAGTGGATCTTAGTGTCATCTGTTAGGGGTTCAAATGCTTTGCCATGTAGCATTTGATGCAATCCTTGAATCAGTAGAAGTTGTAAACTCTGCTTTCCTGACCCCACTATATTTTTTTTAAAGACCACCATTATTATTTTTATAAATAACTCAAAGTGGTGAACATAACTATTATTCCTTTCTCCTTCTATTTTTTGTACAACAACAACTGTGTGAGGCCGAGACAGACTGACTGGCCCAAGGTCACCCAGCTAGCTTTCATGCCAAAGAAGGGACTAAAACTCAGTATCCTGGTTTCTAGCCTGGTGCCATAACCACACTAGACCATTTTTGCCTCTCACTCAAGACTTCCTGGCATAGATTGCCCCATATAGAGTAGGTGTATAACTAACTGATAGAAGAGAATATTTGTAGCTCAGGGTTGAACTCAGTGGTGGAATTCAGCTGGTTCGCACTGATTCAGCAGAACTGATACCTAACTTTTTGTTGAGTTCAACGAACCAGTTACGATAAATCTGCGAGACGCATCACACTGGTGACACTGCTTCCACAAGGTGTGTCGTGCCAGTGATGACATCAGTGCGGTACACATTGCACTGGTGATGATGTCAATGTGACACACATCACACCAGTGATGACATTCATCTGACACGTGTCATGCCAGTGATAACATCAATGCAATGCGCATTGCACCAGAGAGGATGACAAGGTGACACATGTCACGCCGGTGATGACAACAATGCGGTGATGACGAATATGCATGGCGCATTGCAAACAGAACCAGTTGTTAAATTATTTGAATCCCACCACTGGTTGAACTATGAGATACTTGGTGCTCTTTGAGCTTGGTTATTTTCTTGCAGACATTTCATTACCACAGGTAATGAATGGTAAGCTCATCTGTGCTAATCATTAATCTGTGACTAATTCATACCACAGTGACACTAAAATCTTCTGGCACGTAGGCAAACCCAGAAGCAATCTAATCCCAAGCAATCTCTTAATTTTCTGTATGTACCAGACCTTCTGGGGAACCCAACTGTTAAGATGCAATCATAAGACAACGGCAATCTATGATAGCTAAGCTGCAATTCTTTTTAACTTCATCTTTTTTTAAATTTTCTTAAACTCTATTATATGCTGACTCTGTAAACCGCTTAGAGAGGACTGTAAAGCACTGTGAAGTGGTATATAAGTCTAAGTGCTATTGCTATTTCATCCTCTCCTTTCATATCTGCTGCAAGTGAAAAGATCTACACCTGCCTCCCTAATATATCTTTAACTTGCAAACTTCAAACTGAACTTGCTACAAACAGAAAAAGTTTAGACTGTAAGAAAAATATCACAGAATGAATTAATGATGTCTGAATAGCCAGGTCCCAAATGTACATTCTCATGAAGTCAGAGTAGTAGGGGGAAAAAATGTTAAACACAGCTGGCCTTTGATTGCAAAATAATCAAAAGAACTATGTGACTAACCTGAGCTTTCCAACTAAGACAAACATCTCTACATTCATTCATATGTTAAATAGAGCTGCAGAGAGTCCTGCCAACTTCTTTGTTTAGTTAATTACTGCGAGTGCTCTTGCTTGCTTATGAGAGAGAAGAGAAACAAGCAGGAAACTCAAAAAAACACATGTTCCTGAAGACAGCAACCACTCATGCCTTAGACAGACTTTTTAAGCATGCTTGCTTGAATCTCTTTCAAGCAAGTGCAATTTAAATCTACTGAAAGCCTTCTCAGTTGACCATTTGTCTGACTGAGCTTCTGCTAAAGGAGAAACAGAGTCAGGCCCTAGGCATGGCAAAGCCATTTTCATCTGAAACTTAGTTTGAATCACATTCAGTTCACCCAGCCACAATCGCCTTCCCAATGTCCTTGCTACCAGTATTATTAGGGGCAATAACAACACATTATAGCCTAAGCTGCTTCTTTGCCATAATGCTTTGGGCCATTTCTTCAGCCATCTCACATATATGACACTACGTAACTTATAGTAAAATAGAAATAAATACATATTATAAAAACTCATAGCAGCTGAGCATCACAAAATGCCAAGAGATGGGCTCTACTACACACCCAGAGCAACAAGACCAGGCAGACCACCAAATTTTCAGGGCCTTCAGAAGGCCATCAGGATTAGAACTAATCTAATTTCAAAGGGATGGTGTTCCACAATGCAGGCTCCATATCAGAGAAGGCTGTTATCCTGAACCTTTAGCCAGGGATACCCACAGTATGGCCCTCCTACTGGGCCCAATAGACTGAGTAGAAACAGTTGGGGAGAGATGGTCCTATAAATAACTTGGTCCCAAGATTATTCCAGCAAGTGGCATTGTTTCTCACTAGTCCACATGCCTTTCTTTTGCTTTCTGAGATGTTTGCAATCATAGATGTCTTCACTCACCCATGTATTCCCATTTTAGCTCCTTTGATATTAAAACAGTTCATTTCTATTTGTTCCCCTCTATTTTTGTTCCTTACGGGAGATCTAATGCTACCAGCTCTAATGCAGGTTGGTCTTTTGATCTTACATTTCTCTATGGTCCATGGAAACTTTGTGGTCAAGAGAAACCAATAGTTCAGGTTTGTACAAACAGAGATACTTAAAAAAATTAAGGAAGGGAAGCTTTGCAGTATTGTGGGGAGGTGGTGGGAAAGAAAGAGAAGGAGACCTAGCCCAACTTGGGAAGAAACTGAAAAGGTGCCCAATAGAAAACAGAACAACTGAATGGAGCATGAGTTTCTAGGTTTGAGGATAGTTCACAGACAACCAACAGCACAATTAAACAATTAACAACAATATCAGCAACTGCCAACCAGAAGAGAATATGGCAGCTGGAAACTCAGGACGAGATGGCTTCCCAGACCAATGACCAGATGCTAGAAGGGATGGACTATGCCTGTTCTGTACCAGCCTGCTACCGGCCCTGCAGAAAAGGCAGGGACAACCCCTTTACAAACGGCAAGAGGCTGGAATTAAGCCTGCCAAATTTATTAAGATAAAACAGAGCAAAACAAGACACCAACCATGAAACAGGAGCTATGAAACAGGAACTAATCAAACCAGCCCTCCCACGCATTCCCCTTTTATACAGTTCAGGGCATGGCTTCTCTCTGCCTCCTTCCGAGGTGCCCCATTGCCTTCCTCTGTTTACTCCTGATTGACTGCCTCCTGCGTCGGGCGTCCTTGAACAGGGCCAGCTGTGGGTCATCTTCATCCACGCTGTCAGGCTCACACGGCTGGGTCTCCGTCGTGACCAGGTGGGAGGGGCCTGGCTGAGGGCTCTCATCAGCAAGATCTTTAACCCCCTCAGCAAGCTCTTCAACACCCCCCTCCTCCTCTGAGTCGTCCGACCCAACTGCCGAACCCACAGGCTGACCCTGAATCACAACAATGCCAAGCAGTGCAACCAGTTGTAGTTGTGACTATATTGGGGAAAAATTCTGGAGAATGGCTTGAGTTTTGAACTGAAGCTGGAAAACATGGTTTGGATTACATTGTGTAATGGCATGTGGGAGTGATCTCGGGAGATGAAACAATGAGGCACAACCAAAGGGATAGTCTAATAAAATCCAGTTTATCTGGCAGCAGGAATGTGAGAAGGACAAGTGACCCAGAAGAGATCCTACTGGTTTAGGGGACTGTAAAGGGAATGGGGAAAGTCTCAAAGGTTTTTTCTCTCTCCCACAAATAGCTGACTTGTATTTATACAAATGTTTTTTTTAAGTTATGATTTTTCCCATACTCCCATACATAATATTTTAAAAGCAGCAGAAAATAACAGTTCTGATAATTCTTTTTTGCATTAATTCATTTCATTCTTTTGTTTCCTTGATGCCTAAAGCCACATTCATTGAACTTAAAGTTCCTGAAGTCAACAAACATTTTGTTCCAATGATGAAGATATAACATTTAAATGTGATGTTTTAACCAATATAAAAAAAGCAATTTAAAATGCTTTAATGACTTTGGTAGAAAGAGCCACAACAAAAAGTTCAAGTTAAGCCTCAGAATATGTAACTTACAGGATAATCAATATTAGGTTTTGCAGATAAAGTATAATACTAAGAAAGCTAATAGAGTGCAGTTCTTAACAGATTACATTTTAAAGCTAGTTCCCATAGAATTCAACAAATATTTCTGCCCTGTATCTCCCCAAATCCACACACAATCCCCGTTCATGCTGAATTCACAAGGATTAAGCACATGATTTAATGTAGCCCACCCTGACATTTCAAAAGCATTTAGTATGGTACTACATGATATTTTCATTGTGATTTAGTGATTTAATGCAAAAAACAAATAGCCCTAGCAGCTGAGGTAAAAAAATATATAGTAAAACAAAAGGATTTCAGAGTGGGGGGTTTGCTTGGTTCGCCTGAATGAATGTAGATTTTTCACTCCTTTTTCCATCACCCTTCACTACATTTTGTGATAAGGATTTCTAGAGCCTGAAGAAATTATTTTCATCCTCATCTATTTTATTATGCAATATTGTCCAAATTGCTCAGATGTCTATGATGCGAAGCGCCAGATTGCTGATGACTTTATTAACCTCTCAGTGATGTTCATCGCCAAGGACTGTATTGCTTCTTTGTGGTTCGCCTGGGAGACAGAGTAATGGGAGAGTCATTTTATGTCATTTCTGATCCATTTTTTTAGGGTTGCGTCAAAGGCCACTTGTCCATTAAGCCATGGCACCTCACATGGATTGTTTTTGTGCCCACATCGTTCAACTTCTATATAGAATTGCTGAAATGATTGTCAGAGAATTTCGGGATACGTTGTTCTCAATATATGCATGTTACTGAGTTTCATTTCTCAAAGATCAAGTAAGCTTATGAAGTTTGGGTAGGGCTTTTTGGCCAATTAAATAGCTATTGTTAAATAAAGTTCAATACTTAAATGTGGTGTCTGCTTTTCCTGTATTTTTCCTGTATATTTTAATGCATTTTAAAATGCACTCTTTTTCACAAGACTGAGATTTTAAACTGTAATACTAAGATGAGTAAGCCTTGAATGGTGAAATGTAACAAGGATGAGAGCTTTTTGGTCCATATTTTAGTTTCTCAGCTATTACTTCCCCAGAACAATTTCTGCAGCAAGTATTACCTATATACGTGTACTCCAAAATGAATCCCCCTACATTCAGAAGGATTTATGAACAATTATTTGGCTTTGTCAGTCATTTAAATTTGCTGGACACTGTCACAACTATAATGTGTTAACCAACAGCAAAAACATTAGTATTAAGATGATCACAGTTCAGGTTGTTTTACTTTGTTAAACATTGCCTGAACTTCATCACGTTATAAACACTGAAAGAGATTGTTCAGTGGATAACTCTAAAGGACACCTGTGTTTCTCTCACAGATAATGGCAAATTGTAAATGCAATGATAAAAAGTAAAGCCCATCTCATAAATTACACAGCACAAATTATTCTCTTTCTCTAATTGCTAATGACTCATTGTCATTCCTGTTGGCAGGAACGATTAAGTGTGAAAGGGCTACGCTAATGTTCATGTGATTCAGTATTTTCACTAACGCATTAAGATGGCTGGAGTGGAGAATATGCTAATTGTATGTGTTGTTTACACAGTGATGAAAAGAAGCAAAAATATCTCAGTAATCAGGGTAAGATAGAAAGATAGAGAGACAGAGTTTAAGCCTCATCTTATTTCTATGTGACTCGGGATGGTTTTCCTATGCTTTCATGCAGTCTTTTCCTGCACGGTGACCTCCACATGACTTAGGGTTACAATTCCCTGAATTCCAACAAAATGGCTGCTCAGTTCAGTTGGAGAAATTCCAGGATTTGTAGTCCCAACACATATTAAGTATGCTCTATTAGGAAAGGCTGAAACTTCTGCATCCTGAAAACTTTTCTACTAGGACTTCTGTGGGAGGTATAGCAAACTGAAAACAGCTCTGCAAAAATGGATCTGGCTCACATGTGCCCTAGCAGGCTGCTTCCCATCAGGAGACTGCAGAACAGAAGTTTTCCACAGGTTTGAGTGCTGAGTGCTAATGAGATTAAAGTCACTTGTTGAGATAGTTGGGTATAAAAAAAAATAATAAAAATAAAATAAATAAAATAAAATAAAATAAAATAAAATAAAATAAAATAATAAAATAAAATAAAATAATAAAATAAAATAAAATTCCTAACCAAAATAATAATAATAATCATAAGCTTAAGAATTTTAAAAAACATGAAATAAACAGCAAAAAGTGAAATAATATTTTTTTTTTATTTTAGAAAGCTATGAATGGACTAAGGGTCCAGATAAAATTGGAATAATGAAACTTTTGCAATAAGGTTTTGGAATTAATTATAAAGTACAAGCATAATATAGATAATTACATGATTTTTAAAAAATGGACATTAGAAGGAAGTAAAAATTTTAGGTAGAGGAAGGATATATATGCCTTCAAATGGTGCCAAACATTATGATATCCTTTTCTATTCATTTTGAAATAGTAAAAAGGTAAAGGTTTCCCCACACATGCGTGCTAGTCATTTCCGACTCTAGGGGCCGGTGCTCATCTCCGTTTCAAAGCCGAAGAGCCAGCGCTTGTCCGAGGACGTCTCCGTGGTCATGTGGCCGGCATGACTAGATGCCAAAGGTGCACGGAACGCTGTTACCTTCCCACCGTAGTGGTCCCTATTTTTCTACTTGCATTTTTACGTGCTTTATAACTGCTAGGTTGGCAGAAGCTGGGACGAGTAACAGGCGCTCACTCTGCTACACCACACTCGGAATTCAACCCACCAAACTGCCGATCTTCTGATCGACAAGCTCAGCGTCCTAACCCACTGAGCCACCGCATCCCCTTTGAAATAGTAGGTAGGCCTATATTATATAAGGGATGTTAAAACTAGGTTTTGTGATTCAGTTCCAACATAAGTTAATAAAAAACAATGACTAAGGTTTGTTCATCATGCTTTTTTTAAAAAAAATCAACCATGTAATGATTCAGAACAATATACAGTATGAACCTAACCACACACTTAGCAAAATATTGCCTTTCATTATTTCCCATCATTGGGTGAATAGAATAGAATGGAGAATAGAATAGAAATATAGAATGTAGACTCCTATCTCATAACCAAGATCTATTCCATCAGATGAATTCCCAATGCATAGAAATGTGGTTCACTCACTGGTGTTGGTCAGGTAACAGGCACAATCTTGCAGTTTAAATAGTTTGATATATTGGTGAAACACCACTGCATAAATAGTTTTGTATGTCTGTATCACCTTTGGTCACTCTGCTCAATAGCTCTGTTTAAGAGACGTTCTATCCTTATATATTCCAAAATCAGTTTCTAGTGCTTAGTAATATGTTGCTTCAATCCATTTCATGTTAGATTGAAAAGTAAAGGCTGATATCAAACACATTCCCTTAATATAATTTCTGCTGAAAATCAATGAGAATTACATCTGAGTAAATATATTTAGGATTTCAATTGTGTCTCCCACTGAAGACACACAAATGACTTTGACAATTCTAGGCATATGTGTTCTTAACTAAGGATGGTAGCATTCATAACTAACTCTCCATCTGATTAAAACCAAGATATTTTATTTTTAAGACAGTGTTTCTGTAATATATTTAGTTTTGCAGAGCTTGCTCAAAAGAGATACAAGCTTAAAAGGGGCTGACGTACATGGAAAAAAATGTATGAGAACCGTAAATGGATAGATTTGTTTTTTATAGTTGGCCATATGATAGAATTGAGTAGAGATATAGATATATATACATGCACACACACATATGCTATATTCTAAAAGGAATTTTTTAAATAATGAGATTCTGTACACAAACACCTCTCAAAGCAGGACAAGTGGGTAAAGTCCTTTAAATCAGGCACAATGCTGATGCTTCAAAATATTCACTGGGTTGAGATATTTATCCTGAACTATATGTTAGGGTTTCATAATCATACTCAATCTGTCCTGCTATTATAACACAGCACGGCCAGTTTCAAGAGCGACCTTTTCCATCATGCTGTTAAATAGCAATCACAGTAATTACTGATTATATTTTTTAAAAAAAAAACATAAAAGTTATGGATGGTTGAAAGTGACCTAAGGAGCTTTCCCTCTGCTTTTGTGTATTCTTGGAAAATAAACAAACTTGTTTCCTATAAACACACCCTTACAAATGTCACATACATTTAAAACTACACAGAAATTATAAGCAGTTATTTAAGTTGAATAGGTTGTCTTGACATTAATTGTCATAATGAAACTGGAATAAGGCAAAATACCTGTCCTAATCTGGCTAAATTCCACCATTCTTCTTCTAGCAACATTTATTCAAGAAAACAGAGGTCCCTTAAAACTTATTTTTGCTTTTTTCCTGAGAATGCATCCTATTTCCTTTCACCTCTGCATATATTTTATATAAAATTCTAAAAGGGATAAGGGATTCCCATATCAGGATAATTTAGAAATTTTGCCTCATTAGGCTCATTATCTGAAATAAAACTTCATAGTCTTCAGAGTAGACTAAACTAGGGTTAAAGAATCAACATGTAAGTGTTGGAAGGGAAGGGGGAAAAAGAGAGAATTAAGTTAGAATTAAGTTAAATGTATTAAGATAATTTTTCTCCCTGTTCACCGCCCTGAGTCCTTCGGGAGAAGGGCGGTATACAAATAAAATTATTATTATTATTATTATTATTATTATTATTATTATTATTATTATTATTATTATTATTATTATTATTATTATTATTATTATTCAGAAGTGAAGCATTTAATTTGGTATTTTTATGGAAGAGGCTGCAGGAGAAAAAGAAGCAGGAGAAACCAAAACTCTGTTTCAGATTCTATACACTTTTTGCTTTTTCCCCCAGTTTTTAAAAAATCTTCCACTACATATTTTTATTCTCTCTCCCTCTCTTTCTGTCTCTTTGTCACACACAAGCACACATACACACACAAAACACAGAAACAAGCAATATGTATTATGTTAATTTCCTTTCCTTTCCTTTCTCCTATCCTATCCTATTCTATCCAGCTGCCATTACCCCTTAGTGATTTCTTGTATAAAACAGAAAAAAATGATTTATGATTTTGATGATATGACAGGAGAGAGTTATTCTGTTACCATAGTGTAAGACATAAAGTTATAATTGTATTTATAAGTGCTATAAAGAAGATCAGAAGCTAGTTCTTTGTATTTTTTCTTTATTTTTTCCTTTTTTCTTTCTTGCACATTTAGCTTTCCCTTTGATTTCTTTCTCTTTTTTCTTTCTTTTATATTCATTTTTATTGATTTTTTATTTCTTTTTCAAAAAGATGTAATAAAATATTTTTTTTAAAAAAACAAATTTATATAGCTGTCCATTTCATAAACGTGACTCTGGGTGGTATAGTGTAAGTAAATCAAACAGTTAAAAACAAGGCCAAACAACCATTAGAAACTATTAAGCATAAATATAAATAAGACTGGAGGAGAATGGAACAACATTCTATGTACAATGTAACACCGTCTTTTTATACCATTATAAAAAGTTACATAACCGTTTAATTTATGCATTATTAAAAGAAAGAAAAATATAAAGAAATGTTAATTATAACATTTAAAACATTTAATATATTTTACATTACATTTAATAATGTAATATGCATTAAATGCAATATTTAATGCATACAATTTCACATATACTTATTTATTTATTTTATTTTAATCCCATTTATATCCCGCCCTTCTCCGAAGACTCAGGGCGGCTTACAATTTAAGCACAAACCAATGTGCTTAGCAATAGCCTTCATTCTATGTATATGCCTGCTTATTAGGGCTTTCGGCCCCCGCCAAGCGGCATTATTACAAAGTCAGCTTAATTGCCCCCAACAATCTGGGTCCTCATTTTACCTACCTCGGAAGGATGGAAGGCTGAGTCAACCTTGAGCCTGGTGGGACTCGAACCTGCACTAATACGGTAATCTAACATTTTTTAAAATAATGTTTTATAAATTGAATCCTTATTTTTGTGTAATAATAATTATGCATAATTTTCCCAATGGGATTATGCAATAGATTCAAATGGAATAATAAGCTTACTTGACTATTGTGGGTCATGAAAATGTTTGCACTGTTTTAACAATATTTTAAAATACAGACATTTAACATAACACAGAATCTATCATCCAAACAACAGTAACAAAAATCTGTAACAGATGGCGAGAAGGGATTTGTTCTCATTCCAGCTGAGTAGTTTATTCCATGACTTTTTCTGCAGCTAACTGGGAACACATTCCAAAATTCAGCGGTACTGAAGTTGCTTCTTATGTGGAAGGATTATCTCTGTGTACCATATTTAACCATCCTTCTACCTTATTACTTGTTACAGACTTATTTGGTGGTGAAAGTCAATTTAAAAAGATCTATTCTGAAACAGACTAGAGAATAGATTGAGGAAACCGAATTGTCCAAGGTGTTGCTGGTCTACAAACCCCAACTTATTTTCCCATTTGTCATATTTCTGGACTGGACTCTCAGGATTATAGTTCAGCAGGACCACTGATTTCTTTCTCTAGCAATTTTAGTTGTATCAGACCACATTTTGCAGCACCATACTTTTCCAGGGCACAGGACTTTCATAGAAGTGGCACTTTGTAATAACAGTTCCCATGTCTCAAGTAGATAATTTTGTTAATTTTTTGTTGCCCAGGCCCAGAACGGACTTCCGAAAGCGGCATCCACACAGAGAACCGGTTGTTCACATATTTAAATCCCACCACTGTCTATAGGACTCAACTGTCTACCCCGACCTGCTTGCAAACTGCCTAAGGAAAGGCTTGTTGTGACCAAGACTTGCAACTTCCTACCAGCTTCCCCATTGACTTTGTTCATGGGAAGCTGACAGAAAGTCACAAACCCGATAATGTGAGGCTTTCACTCACATGTTAGCAATAGTAATACTACTTAGACTTGTATACCTCTTCACAGTGCTTTACAGCCCTGTCTAAGTGGTTTACAGAATCAGTCTATTGCCCCCAACAATCTGGGTCCTCGTTTTACCAACCTCGGAAGGATGGAACGCTGAGTCAACCTTGAGCCAGTGAGATTCAAACTGCCAAACTGCTGGCAGCCAGCAGTCAGCAAAATTAACCTGGCAATATTGCATTCTAACCACTGTGCCACCAGGGTTCTATAATCTTTGCTTAACAACAGCAACAAGGGCTGCTGACATTGCCGTCACTAAGCAATGTGGTCACACAATTTCACACTTACTGATCACATCCCATAGTGATGGAAATTCTGGTCACAACTATCATCATTAAATGAGCACTACTTGTAGAAGGAGGAAACATATCATTTCCTATAAACTATTGAAAATTATCTCTGAGATGTCGTTAAGCAATCTCTAAGCAATGTGCTAATAAGATAACTGAGAATAAAGACAAGTTAGAAAGCAAGAAACTTCAGGGATGTCAGTAAATCAAAAGCAATTACATTTCATTATAAGGGCATACATTGGTTTCTTATTTTTTTCCACATTTCATTTTTATTTGGGTCACTCTTAGATTTTGGTAGCATTTTTAAATGATTACCTTGGGGTTTTGTGCCTAAATTTTGCTTTCATCTTCTCTGAGGGACAGAAGAGATTTTATTACTTGGACTGCATCTCTGTTGCAATTTTTTTTTGGCCAACCTTGCTCTGCGTTCTTGAGTTAGTCTTTTGGGGCTTGAAGCTTAGCCTCTTAGTATCTTGGAAAGATACTGAGCTCTTTTTAAGCTTTTTAAGCTCTTCTGAACTTGTCTCTTATTTGCATCAAAAAATTTTTTCTATTCTGAGCAGCTCCCTCCTGAATGAACTCTTCAGTCTGAATCCTCTCACAGAATATTAAGCTGTCCTGTTGCAACAGACATACAAGTCCACAGGAACTGTCTAGTTTAGAAAATTTTAAGGGGCTTCTTTTTAAAAAATATGTAATTATATTGTATCTATCCATCCATACTCTTCATATTATTTCTTTTCAGGATGAGTAACATTATGCACAATGCAGGCAAGATATAAAGAACAGTAGGTTGAAAAATTCGACACAGGATTTTTGAAAAGGGCAAGAAGTCCTAGTTAAATGTTGTCACCACCAACGCCATTCACAACATTGTTCCATAGCTTTCTATTTTTGCAAATCATCCTTGCTATCTCTACAGCCATACATTCCATCATATGTTGCCTTTTTAAAAAAATAAATAAATCTCTTTTTGAATATATTGGCAACTTAATCCAATCAAGCTGTATTTATTGTATTTATTTATTTATTTATTTTCAGCTGTATTTATTGTGCACATGCTAAGAAATATGAAAAGATGTACTCTAAGTCTACTTAAGGTAGGGGTTTGGACTAGATGACCTCCAAGGTACCTTCCAACTTATTATTATTATAAATCATTTTATCTAAAAATATTTTCCTGCCCAAAGTAAAAGAAAGTGCTTCTTAATAGAAAAAGAAAGTGCCAAAAGAAATAACAACTGCAACATAAAAACAATACCCAAGTGGAAAACTTTATGGTCTGCCAATTAGTCATTTTATTTCCCACCCCTGTGTAAGTTTTGAGTGTTCTTTTTTTCCTTATTCACCTAAATAAAGTAAAATAAGGTACCTAATCATCTTATAACATTGATCTTTTATTACACAATATGTCAAAGCCATAAGACTGTTAATAAAACTGTAATGTTTTTATAATCTACAGAGTTTAAATGGAATTTTATGACTCTAACTTCATTCTACTGCAGTCACTCAGGAAGTCAGTTGTCTTTTGTTTTTTTCAAAAAAATTAAAAAAAACTTTGCACATATTACAGTGTAATAAAAACATTCTTGCGCTTAAAATAATGGTGTCTAGATAGCAATAAACTTCATTTGCAATGGATTGCAGTAGAGATACTGCCAATATGTTGTTCATAGTGTCTTTTCAAGGGAAGTTGAACTCTGTTCTTTCCACCTGAAAATGGATGAAATCTGTCAGACTGCTTTTGCGTTAATTATATAAAAAGTGCACATCCTAAATAGCATGTTTAAAGGTCCTCCTGTGTGCGAAGGAACATTTGTCTGTTTCTCATCAAATGTTGCACCACAGTAGGCTAGGTTTACTGCAATTATTTTGGTACCTCAGGTAATAATAAAGTCCATACATAGCTCTTCCAGTTCCTTGCAGCAAAAATGTAATAGTGATAAATTAAGTACCCATGATTTTCCTGCTTTTTCAGGATATCCAGAAACAGCCACCTACTATAGCATGATCATTTTGCTCTGCTAATGATAGGGCTGGCCTTGCCTCTTTATCTCTTCTCCTTGGCCAGTACTTCATTAAAAAATATAATAATGATAATAATGATAATAATGATAATAATAATAATAATAATAATAATAATAATAATAATAATAATAATAATAATAAATAATAATAATAATAATAATAATAATAATAATAATAATAATAATAATAATAATAATAATACATCTGGAGTACCACTTAAACACCATTGGTTATTATTGACAAAATCAACATCAGTCAATTGCAAGAGGTAGATTACACACACACACACACACACACACACACACACACACAGACGATACTGTGTATGGAGATCCAAGGATTGGGGTTTTTAAGAACTGACAGATGGAAATTTTGTCAATATACAGATTTTGTAAATCATTATTTTTATGGTTGATAAAGCTGCTGAGGGATTATTTAGGATTGCCTACAGACGGAGGAGGCTGCTTACAACATAAGGTTTAATTAGTCACATGATCCAGATGGCAGATATATTTTTTTTGTTTAAGACAGCAAAATCAACTGCTCTAAGCTCTCTTGCAGGGTGTGTCCAAATAGTAATAGTAATTTCACATTACCATATTCTGTTATTAGTTATTTCCTTGCATTATTAATAAGTTATTTATCTACTCACATTTGCATTCTTCTAAACTGCTAGGTTGGCAGGAGTTGGAGCAAGGACAGGCGCTCACCCCATCACTTGGCAGATAGACTGTGCTTTATTTCAATGTATGCCAATCTGCCCAGAAAATGATGATGATAAAGATGCAATGATAGTGAACACCTTTGAACCAGAAAGGAATACCTGTGAATATCATTATTTTTTTTGGTAAGTAGGTACATACTCACTGGCTTCATAACAACCATTTACATGTGCACAATATTTTAAATGGTTTGCTGATCCCTAAAGTTTTAGAAAGAGATGATGTAACTTGCATATTATTCAGAACTATTTTTCTTCACATACTTCTGGTTACAAGATAATTGACTGGTCAGTAAGAGAAATTGTTGTAAAGTCCATTGAGAAACAAGTGTGTGGAACATGGAAGGAGAATGGGGACCTCTGACCTCTCCAAAAGGTAACAAGTCTCTGCTTAAGGCAAGAATCAGAGAAAGAGCTCCAACGAAGTATGGGATTTGGCACTGGCACACTATCCATAAATGTGTAATCCATAACTTCACACACTTCCTACATGAATATACTTGCTGTAGGATAAATTATCTTCTACTGAGAATACAGCTCCAGCTGGTGTCAGGAATACAAACCTATTTTGCAGTCAACCATCATACAAACCACTGTGAAAAAGGATACCACAAGAAAATTATAATTCAGTGTACATAATGTGAGAACGTTAGCTAATGTGTTTCTACCATACAGATAACATTTTAACCAAGGTTTATCATGCCATCAGTGCTGAGTTATAGCTTTGATCTCCTGCAAACCCTTAAGTACAGAAAACGTGGAATGAGAGATCAGATATTTAATATAAAGTAGATTTCTAATTTCCTCAAAAGTATAATTTTGGACTCCAAATGAATAATGCCATCAGTAGTAAGAGCCTTAATATACGATAATAATAATTTGTTAATTCTATATGCTTCCCATCTCACAGAAAATCTGGGCAGTTTACAAATTGTTAAAAACATTTGAAAAACAAAAACAAAAAACAACAACACAAAATAAAAGGAACAAGGTGGCAGAAAAAATAACCTAGGTGGGAACAAAGCAAAAGAAGAAAAGAGGGCTACAATTACTTTTTGCAAAAGCCTGGGTGAAGAGCCAGGCCTTAGGGCCCTTTCAAAAGACTGTTTCAGTCCATATGCATGCCATCGATAAAAACTTTAAGGGCTTTATTGAAAATCCAAGCCCCTAATGTGAACCCCCAAGACTACATTTGTATCCACTTGCAAAGTCCTAGGAAGTCCAACACTGCTGTGTCAATTTACAAGACTATCAAGTCCAAAGGCAAAAGCAAATGCAAGTCCAACTCCAGTCCGAAGTCCAAGGCAAAGGTCCAAAATCCACAACCAAATCCAAGGTCCAAATACACAATCTTAGCCTGAGGAAACCAAGAACACAGGGGCAAAGCATGCACATGGCAAAAGAATGGGTGGTTGTTTCCAACAACCCCCAACTCCACTCATCTAAATAGGTGCTCGCTGGTGCAGCTCATCAGGAGGGGAAAGGCTGATGCCTCACAAATAGCCTCACTGACCTCTGTTGTGCCTGCCTCCTTTCAGCCCTGCATGTCTGCAGATCAGGTGGAGGAGGCAATTCCCACTCCTCCCAGCTGGCCAGCTGCAGCTGTGCATCTTCTCGTGCACCTTCTCCTGCCTGCGCCTCCAGTGGGGCCTCTGAATCTCCAGGCATAGCTGCACCTCTCTTTTTCCTTCTTCAGCTGGTCATTTATCTGGTTGCCCCTCCAGCAATCTCTCTGCTGTGCTTAGCCCCTCCATTCCTAGCTTGGAGCTCTCACAATGTCTTGATGCTCCTCTTTCTCATTGTCCGAGCTGGCATCCAGGGAAGCCATCACAACCAGCATGGTGAGGGCCATCAGGATCTCCGTGTGGGGGACAGCCTTGTTCCAAAGGGCAGGCATTAGCACAGAGAAGGTGGTCTTCTGGGATCCTAAGAGGTACTATTGTGTAGTGGGTCCGACGCAAGGAAGAGACGCCAGCCGGGTGTGTGAGTTCAGCTCTTTATTGGAGGGGGTAGCGAACTGAGGAATGAGGGTTACCTGGCCTCCTTAAATACCTAGCCAGGTAAGCGGACAGCCAATGGGGTTGGCCCTAGGTTTCCTGCCGAAACTGGGTTTCCCGCCAAAACCATTCAGGCCAACGCCCCCTGGTGGCTGTTGCTATGCAGGTGCCTGCATACATAACACCCCTCCCCCCTTACAGAAGAACCACATAACCATGGAACAACTTTCAACTAACTACAACTATATACACTGCATGCCAACAATAAAATAATAATAAGAAAACAATGCAACTGTGTGGGGTCACTTGCACACATAGTCCGACAGGTAGGCAGGTGTCCTGTGGGGCCGGGTGGACCGTCTGGATGCGGCTTGGCCCTGGGCTTGGACAGCAGGTTCTAGAGGCCTCTGTACTGGGTTGAACAGGGCCGGGTTTAGGAGGCCCTCCTCCTCTGGTTCCTGCTCTGTGTTGTTTCCGGTTGGGCTGGCCACTCCTGGGGTGTGGCTCTCCTGTTGGGCGTGTGTGGTGCGCTCAGGGACCCTTCCTCTGAGCTGGTCGATGTGTCGCCCTATGTGTCTGTCTCCCTCCACCCCCACGATGTAGGAGAGGGGTCCAGTTTTCTCAACCACTGTCCCTGGAATCCATGGATGCCCTGCCCCGTAGTTCCTTGCCCAGACCAGGTCCCCCACATTGAGGACTCTGTGTTGATGGCAATGAAGATGATGATGCTGATGGTGGCCTAACCGTCGCGGTTGCTACCCGGTCTGGGTGTAAACGGTCCAGCTTGGTGATGAGACGCCGCCCCCATCGAAGTTCTGCTGGGCTCTTCCTGGTAGCAACGCATGGTGTAGTGTGTTGTGCGAGTAGGAATTTTGCCAGTCTGTGATGCCAGTCCCCGCTAATGATGCGCCGGAGTGCGTCTTTGGTCGTCCTTACCATCCGTTCAGCTTGCCTGTTGGTCGATGGATGGAAGGGCGCGGAGGTGGCGTGCCTAATCCAGTTCACCTTCAAGAACGCCTGGAAATCATTAGCGGTAAACTGAGGCCCGTTATCAGACACAATTACGTCGGGGAGGCCGTGTGTGGCAAAGAGAGCTCTGAGCACCTGGATTGTCCTCCCCGAGGTCATGCTAGGGTCAGGGACTACCTCCAACCACTTGGAGTGGCTGTCCACTACTACTAAGAACAGTTGGCCCTGAAATGGCCCTGCATAGTCAATGTGGATGCGGGACCAGGCTGTGTGTGTAGCCTCCACCTGTGCACGGGTGCGTGTGGCATCTCTGGCCTGGATCTCTGGCACGTGTAACAGGCTTTGACCTGTTCCTCAATGTCCTTGTCCAGCCCTGGCCACCAGAGGTAGCTTCTGGCCAGAGCCTTCATCCTAACCACCTCCAGGTGTCCCTCGTGTAAGGAGTCCAATACCCTGCCCCGTACTGTGGTGGGGATGATGACCCTGCTTCCCCAGAGGAGGCAGCCCCTGTGCATGGAGATCTCATTGTGCCTGGTGAAACAGGCCTGGAACTCAGGCCCCAGGGATTTGTCCTGCTACCCTGTGCAAACCCATGAGTGCACCCTGCTCATGATGTTGTCTGTGGCTGTGTGGCTGGCAATGTCCTTGTTGTGATTCAGGGTCAGCCTGTGGGTTCGGCAGTTGGGTCGGACGACACAGAGGAGGAGGGGGGTGTTGAAGACCTTGCTGAGGGGGTTGAAGATCTTGCTGATGATTGCCCTCAGGCAGGCCCCTCCCACTTGGTCACCATGGAGACCCAGCTGTGTGAGCCTGACAGTGTGGATGAAGATGACCCACAGCTGGCCCTGTTCAAGGACGCCCGACGCAGGAGGCAGTCAAGTAGGAGTAAACAGAGGAAGGCAGTGGGGCTTCTCGGAAGGAGGGAGAGAGAAGCCACGCCCTGAACTCTTTATAAAGGGAATGTGTGGGGAGGGCTGGTTTGCTGAAAGCAACCGCTCAGATAGTGTTTCAAAGCTCCTGTATCTTGGTTCGTGTCTTGTTTTTGTAATAAATTTGGCAGACGTTAATCCAGCCTCTTGCCGTTTGTAAAGGGGTTGCCTTTTCTGCAGGGCCGGTAGCAGGCTGGTACAGAACAGTCCTTGGCATGAACTGGGCACTCTGGTAGCTCCTGCAGGGCTAGGATCTGTGTTGCTGGAGCTGGGTCTGGATCAGAGGTGTCTATGGGAAGCCTACTTAGACTGTCTGCGTGGCCAATCTCCTTCCCCGGCTTGTGCACCAGCTTGCAATTGTATGCTGCAAGGAAGATGGATCACCGGAGCATTCTGGGGGACAGAATTTGGGGAGTCTGCCTGTCCGTTGTGAACAGGCCCAGGAGTGGTTTGTGGTCTATGTAGACAGTGAACTCCCTGCCATACAGGTAATCGTGGAATTTTTTGATTCCTGCCACGATTGCCAGGGCTTCTCTGTCAATTTGGGCGTAGTTCCTTTCTGCTCCAGACAGCATCCTGGAATAGTAGACTATGGGAATTTGCACCCCGTTGGGCTCAAGATGACTGAGTACTGCGCCCACACCATAAGGGGATGCATCGCATGCGATGCAAATGGGCTTGGACTCAATGAAGTGGGTTACTGTGGACTTATCTGACAGTAATGCTTTCAAGGCCCTGAAGCTCTGGTCGTGGGCGGCAGTCCAGACCCATGCTGCCTGCTTGTCTAGTAGCCTGTGGAGTGGCTCTGCAATGGCTGCCTTGTGTGGGAGGAATGCATGGTAGAAATTCAACAGGCCCAGGAATGCCTGTAGGTCTGCCTTTTTCTTTGGTGTGGGTGCTAGTTTGATGGCCCTCACCTTGGATTCTGTGGGGTGAATTCCCCTGGCATCTACTCTGAACCCCAAGAATTCTGTGGAGGGAACACCTATGCTGCATTTCTCCCTTTTAAGTCCAGCTGTGCGTAGCCTGGACAGTACCTCCCTGAGCCTACCTGCTAGTTCTTCTGCTGACGCTCCTGCAATCAGGATGTCATCAAAATAGGGGCAGACTCCTTGAGTGTCTTCTCCATAACTTCCTGGAAAATGCCAGGAGCAACGCTAACTCCAAACTGCAGCCTGTTCACCCGGAACACCCCCCTGTGTGTTACTATGGTTTGAATGTCAGCTGTTGCCCTAGTACACAGGTCTGCAACCCGCGGCTCCGGAGCCGCATGCGGCTCTTTCAGCCGTCTCATGCGGCTCCCAGTCCTCTGCCATGTGCAGTCCAAAAAAAAAAAAAAGTGGGACTAAAAAAGTTCAACCAATCAATTCAAATATGCAGGGTAGGTGCATATCTCGCCTTGGCTCCACTCTTCAGTCAAACCCTGTTCTGTGCATGCGCGTATGTACACACATGCGCACCCATTTTTTGCGGCTCCCAGTTTTTCCTTTTGTGAGGGAACCGGTTCCGAGTGGCTCTTTCACTGTTTCAGGTTGCTGACCCCTGCCCTAGTAACTGTGAGTTGCTGGTACGCCTGCGCAAGATCGAGCCTTGCAAAGATGGTGGTGCCTTGGAGGGAAGCGAGAACATGGCTGACCGTGGGGACCGGGTAAGCGTGCAGGTTCAGGGCGCGGTTCACCGAGCACTTGTAGTCGGCGCAGATCCTTATTTCCCTGTTGGCTTTAAGGGGGGTAACGATAGGGGTTTCCCACTCCCCCCATCTATGGGCTCTAAGATTCCCTGGGCCACTAGCTTATCTAATTCCTGCTCTATTTTTTGTTTGAGCACGAAGGGGACTCGCTGCGGCCGGACCCTAATGGGGGGAACGTTCGAGTTCAGCTTGAACGATATGGGGGGCCCTGTGTACCTGCCCAGTGACCCGTTGAAGACGTCTGCAAATTCCTTGCAGACGGCCTCGATGGAATCCCCCTGGATCCGATGGATCCCGGTGACTGTGATTCCCAGGGCCTCGAACCAGTCTCGGCCAACCAGGCTGGCTCTCCGGCCCTCTACCACTACAACCGCCAGGTGCTCGTCATGACCCTTAAACCCCACCGAAACGGTAGCCTCCCCCTTTACCTTGACCGGTGAATTCTGGAAATCGGTCAGGGTTAAATTTGTAGGCCGTAATTTAATCCGCTGCTTGTTCCGGCTATTTATGTAGTTAAGGGTCTCGGCTGAAATGATCGAGACCGCTGATCCGGAGTCAAGCTCCATGCTGCAAGGGACGCCTTGCAAGCGGATTGTTAGTCTAATTTTGGGTTTGAGCAGCCGGCGGCTACCCATGTGGTTAATGGCCAGCCGGCTCTCAACATAGCCAATTTGCATTTTGGTTGGGGCCCCAGTACCTTCGAACGGCGATTCCTCCAGTTGCAGCTCGTGGATCTCCTCTCGGGGCGGCGGCTACGACAGACCACGGCTATGTGGCCTGTTTTCTTGCAGGCCTGACACGTGGCTGCCCAGAACTTGCAGAGGCTGCGCACGTGGTTCCCACCACACCCTGCGCACTTCTGAGGGTTGGCGGCGTTGCTGGGAGGCCTGGGCTTGTCTGGGCGTCTGGCTCGCTGGTCTGGGGTCGACTTCCGCTGGAGGAGGTCGATGCTCTGGTCATCCTCAGTTGCAGCAATTTGCCGGTGGACGCTGGTCGCCTGGCTGCCGGTCCGAGTTTCCTGGACTGCTTGGATAGCCCCGCAGGCCGCTTTGTGGGCCAGGATGGCGTCCTCGGCTTCTTGGAGTGAAACCTCCTCCCTTTCGAACAGGCGCTCTTGCAGCTGCCTGTCTCGCAGGCCGCAAATCAGCCAGTCCCATAGCCTCTCCTCCAAGTTCGAGAACCTGCAGGCGACGGCGGCTTCTCGTAGGGCGGCGAGGAACTCGGCACCAGTCGCGTCGGGGCACTGGTCCCTCTTTTCGAATTGTGACCGCGCGGCCACTTTGGAGAGCTGGGGCTTGAAATGGGCATTGAATCTGGCCACGAGGCCCCGGTACACGACGGTGTTGATGGCCTCCTGGGCGAACAGGTTCGCGGCGATCTCCAGGAGCGCTGGTCCCCCGATGCAGAGCAGGGCGGCCACCTTCGCGCCATCCTCTGAGATCTGATTGAACCGCATGTACAGTTCGGCGTGAGCCAGGTAACGGGCCCATGTCTTGGGGTGGTGGGTGTCGAATTCGCGGGATTGTCCGGCTCTTGCCATCACGGTGCTGATGTGGTCTCGGTTGCGGTTGCGGTGTGTGGTCTCGGTTGCGGATGCGGTGACCGGCGTGGTCCGGTCGGCTGGCGGTCGGGGGCGGGAAGGAAAATGCCTTTCCCTTCAGCTCATGGGGCGTTCCCCCTGTGACTTCAGCTCGTCGGCAGCAATTCCACCTTCGTCGCCACTATTGTGTAGTGGGTCCGATGCAAGGAAGAGACGCCAGCCGGGTGTGTGAGTTCAGCTCTTTATTGGAGGGGGTAGCGAACTGAGGAATGAGGGTTACCTGGCCTCCTTAAATACCTAGCCAGGTAAGCGGACAGCCAATGGGGTTGGCCCTAGGTTTCCCGCCGAAACTGGGTTTCCCACCAAAACCGTTCAGGCCAATGCCCCCTGGTGGCTGTTGCTATGCAGGTGCCTGCATACATAACAGGTACCATTGTTTAATCAAATGAACTCAGAGTGTACCTAACATAAATACCTTGCTTTAAACTTTGTAGCAATGAAATGATTGAAAAAGGAGTGGAAAAACACTTTTATCATGAAAGAGGATATTCTTCAAGACATTTTAATTAGCAGCTTAGTGTTTTACATTAAAAAAAATTATGAAGAAATAAATCACAAAGAGGTCAGTTTCTAGAACTTAGGGGAAAAAATCATTTAAAGAAATAATCAGTACATTTGGAAAAATTAACCTCAGGAAGAAAGAAGGACTTTGAACCATTTCCTTCAAATACTAATTTTACTGGACTTTTTTATTATTGTTATTCAAATATGAAATATCAAAAGTGGAAATTTTCAATGAAAAGGGCCACAAATTATTTACAGTATAAGAATTGATGGAACACCAGTGTGTTCCATCTTACAAATTTTTGTAGCACATAAAGAATATAAAGTAGCATGGATCAGGTATTATAAAGCATGCTTGTGCACTTACTACTCATATCTACTTCATTAAGCTTCATCTGCATGCAGGCAAATTCATACCCTCCTTCATTAGAGTATTCAAATAGAGACACAATTATACCATTATAACACCTCTATGATTACAGCAATAATAAATCTTGAAGCCACTTTCCCCTCCCCAGAATGAAAGTATATATTGCTGAAAACCTTTATGCAGACTGTAGTCCTTTCTCGCAAAATTTTTGGCTTGGTCTAGTTTCTAGTGCTAGACTGATCACAGTCCATGGCATAATTTCAAGTTAATCACTCAGTAACATTTACTTTCTGGAACAAGCAATGGAATGTACCTTTGGGTAAAAATATGAATGCTGACACATTTTTTTAAAAGCTATTCCACCAAAGAAAATCAGAGGCTGCTATAATTGGACCATGAAGTTTTCATGATAAACAGGAATAGGTAGAAACAGTTCTGGAGTAACCATTAAGTTGGTGTGGCTGGCCTACTGTATCTAATGTAAAAAAACAACAACTTCCCAATGACCTACACAATAGTGGGTTCCTTTCCTCTGGATATTTCTAAGGAGAAGATATTTCTAAGGAGAAGAAAACTATATGTGGTTTTCTTGCTTAAGGCTCTGAGTTACTTGATTCATGTGATTGTTTATATGCTATGATAATATCTTTTAAAGTAACTGGAAATCACATTTTTGTCATACACACACATACAAATACCCATATTCCCACATATATCAAATAGATGAGAGTGGGGGAATAAGAGATAATTAAAGGAGAACAATATTTTAACAGATAGAAAGAAAAGGTTGTTTTCAAAAAGTGAATTGCTGGGTTTGAGTTACGTGTTCTCTTTACATTTCATTTTTCTATGCTTCATACATTTCAGTTGTTATGAGAAAGTTTGCTGTGTGTGTGTGTGTGTGTGTGTGTGTGTGCGCACATGCTTAAATACCTTAATTGTTATATTTCAATAAACAAGCATTTTTTTAAAATCCGGGATCTAAATAAATAAATAGAAGGCCTGAGCTAAGTAAAGCCTAGGAACATAAGACTCCAACTGCTACTAATCATTTAATCACTTCTAAGGCCAACAAATTAACAGTAACACCACTGGATGTGCAAAGGACATAAAGCCAATTAACACACAGCAGTGCAAGTAAATTATACAGAAGGGAAAAATCTAATCTTTCTTTAAAATGGTTTCTAGAAGCTCAGTATAAGAGAGAGAAAATTCCAGTATCTTAATGATACGTCTGATTAGCCAACAGTGGAATATACTTCTAAAATAACCAAACATGTTTAGTGGGACTTGCTTCTAGAAAAGTATTTTAAAAAATTGAATTTACTGATATTTCCATTGGATGTTTGGAGGAGACAATGGCACACATTTCTCAATAAGCCATTGTTGGACTCAGTGGTTTTTTTTTGTCCATTGTTATGTAAAGTTGTTGGGATAGTTAGACTATATCATCCAAGGTCCCTTGTAATGGTATGTGAAAATGACTTTGGGAAACCAGGGGAAGAGTTGCTGTCCAGGAACAGATTTGATAGGAGAGGACTATGTCCATAGCTGCATAATGGATGCAGAAAGAGGTTCAGAATGGACTCCCTCAAATTCTTAGGACATAAAGGATTGTACTTTCAGACTTGCATATTCTATTAATGTAGCCTTACAACAAATTAGAATTAGTTTATCTGTCTGGTGTACCTGGGAAGGTTTATAGTCCTGGAAGAAATTGATTATCTGGACCCATTACAATTAGGTTTCGGATCAGGCTTATCACATTTTTGCCTGTGTAAAGTACAGACCCAGACTAAATGGGGTCATAAAATCAGCTGCATAACATCGAAAAATACATTGATGGTCTGAAGTCCTCAGAGTGTTAGCTGTAATGAATAGATACTGCTTTCATGATGGCATTAGCTTACCTTAATATAAACAAATTTGATTGCAAACATCAGTCTGAAATATAATGGAATGATAAAATGAACATTGATAAAGTTCCCTATTAATTCTCAGGGAAATATTTATTATCCTTATTTTATCTCATTATAGAGAAGAAAAATTGCACACGGAAGCCTCAAATTTCTCACTTTGTGAATTTCATGGGAAATATACCATTACTTTCTAAATAACTCTGTTTAGAACAGATTAAAGCAAAAAAAGTTTATTTTTTGTTTTTGTTTTTTTATTAGTGATGTGGGTTGTTTATTAATCAGTGTTTAACAATGTAATTACAGCTGTTTTTAGTCACACTAGGCAACACAGATGAATAAATGATCTGCAAGTACTGGTGTGTGGAAAAAAGGTAATGAATTCTTTTCAGAAGCCCATTAATTTACTAGTAATACATACAGAGTATGATGAATTAGAAAATATTGTATACTTCCTGAATATTGCAACAAAAGTTACAAAGCATTTAATCATTCTGTTTCCCTTCATTTATTTCTCTTCCTGGGGCATCATATGTTGGGATAAGATTTTTTTTTACTTGAGTAAGGCAACCCACTGAAAGTTCTGTAGCCTAGAGCAGGCATGTTAAACTTGCGATGTCACATGATGTCACACGACATATCGTGACTTTTTCCCCATTGCCAGCAATGGGGTGGGTGTGGTTTCAGCGTGACGCATCTGGCCCACAGACTGGCAGTTTGACACACCTGCTATAGAGTGCTTTTCAAATGGGCATTGCTGCATATCATTTTCTCTGCCAGCAGCTGTGGCAAATTTTGAGGCAAGCTAATTAATTCTTTCCATTAAGGAAACAGCCTTAGTGCCACTTGGCCAAGGTCAGGAAAATTAGGCTTACCACTTTCAACTGTCCTTAACTACCCTCGATGCAACTTGAAAAAGAAGCAATATTTAAGCACAAGGAAATACTGGTGTAGTGCTTTCATGGCTGGTATTTCTTGGGCAGTGTTAGGTTTTAGGTTTAATGATGGTGGTCTAGACCAATGGTCCCCAACCTTTCTGGCTCCGTGGACTATCAGTGGTGGGCAGGAGTGGGAGATAGTGTGTGTGGGGTAGGGGTAGTGCACTCCAATCCTGTGAATGCACAAATGGAGCTTTGTGCGCTCACTCACCACTTGCATGGCAGTCCACTAACCTGTTCTGTCCCAGCCTATGTAGGTCCTTGTTAAATGCACAAGGACAAAACCCCTTTTGACAAGTAGGTTGGAGACTCAAAAGAAAACAAACCCCTTTTGACAAGTAGGCTGGAGACTCAAGAAGAAAACAAAACCCCTTTTAATATTGGTAAAAACCTGCCAAATGGTCCAAAAAACAAAGATAACAAAACACAATCCAAATGGAGAAAATTGTCCACATGAAACACAATGCAAAACAGAGAATTATTCACCGGCAATACCAACAGAACATGATCCCATGAAGTACTTTGCAATGGTTGCCTTCAGCAACCAGCACCGCCCACGTATTCTCTTTTTGTAATTCAGTCCTCAAGGCATGGCTTCTCAATGCCTTCTCCCCCTCCCCCAGAGTCGCCCCATTGCCTCCCTATGGCCTATTCTCCTGACCTGTCTTCTTTTGCGTGCATCTCTCATGTCCTCCAGCAGTGCGTCCTCCGAGTCCGACCCAGCCTCCCCACATAGCTGTGTCTCATCCTGAGCACGAGTGGAAGGGCCAGGCTCCTCACTGAAATGTAAGTCTTGGAAATCAATCAGAGCCTTCCTCCAACTTCGATGGCTCCCCAGGCCCCTCCTCCTCCTCTGATTCCCTGGACTCAGCTGCCAAGATCACAGGCTGGCACAGAATCACAACAGAATCGAGGTTTGGGGACCCCTAATTTGGACCACAGATCTCCTGGCATTTTACCAGCCACTACCACAGGGTGATAGGGGGCTAGAATGTATGAAATATAAACTGTGGCTGGCATGCTCAGAGGCTACTTAGCAGACACTGAGCTCCTGCCTTTACAGTAGACTACCCTATCTCTGAAGATGGCAACCACAGCTGCCAGTAAAATATCATCTGTTCTGTGGTCTAGACCAGGGGTCAGCAACCTGAAACAGTGAAAGAGCCACTCGGAACTGGTTCCCTCAGAAAAGGAAAAACTGGGAGCTGCAAAAAATGTGTGCACATGTGCGTACATGCGCGCATGTGCAGAACAGGGTTTGACTGAAGAGTGGAGACAAGGCGAGATATGCACCTACCCTGAATATTTGAATTGATTGGTTGAACTTTTTTAGTCCCACTTTTTTTGGGGGGGACTGCACATGGCAGAGGACTGGGAGCAGCAGGAGATGTCTGAAAGAGCCGGAGCCGCGGGTTGCAGACCTGTGGTCTAGACCATGATCATGCAAAATCTGGAGAGCAAATATGCCTATATCTTAATCATAGCTTCCTAGACCATCATCATTTCACCATATAGGGATTGCTATCATCATGCATCCTGGTTTTTGCCTTGTAGTTATTACCCTGCAAATGAATTTTGTTCATTGTTTGTGGTATTTTGTGAATTTTTCTCAGAGAGGCCTTTCTGACAACTTAAATTATGACTTCTCCTCTCCTCTCCATTCAAAATCCCATTTTTTGGACTTTGGCCATTAAGAATGATCTGTTGTGTTTATATCTACAATCATCTACCACAGGTTGGTCCAATAAAGTTTAGGCAAGGCACAAGAATGCAGATATTCATTCCAAGTTACTTTAGACCAGGGGTGTCAAACTTGCAATGTTATGTGATGTATTGCAACATATCAGAGCCTTGGTGGAGCAGTGGGCTAATGCCTCCTTAAGTAACACCAGCTGCCTGCAATTAGTGCAGGTTCGCATCCCACCAGGCTCAAGGTTGACTCAGCCTTCCATCCTTCCAAGGTAGGTAAAATGAGGACCCAGATTGTTGGGGGCAATTAAGCTGACTTTGTAATAATGCCGCTTGGGGTGTGTGTGAAAGCCCTAATAAGCAGGCATATACATAGAATGAAGGCTACTGCTAAGTTTGTAAGCCGCCCTGAGTCTTCGGAGAAGGGCGGGATATAAATGGAATTTTAAAAAAAAATCACAACTTTTTTTCAATTGCCGACAATGGGGTGGGCATGGTTTCAGCATGACGCATCCAGCCCGCAGTTTGACACCCCTGCTTTAGACTGATTATAAAAGAAATGACAGGTATAATCTCTATTTTTCTCTTGAAGATTCAGTGCTTCCAGTTTTTGCTGAAATGTGACTACAGTTTCCCTTAGCTCATTGCCTTCACTTGTCTCTTTTCCTCCTCTCTGAAAAAGATTTCAGCAATTTCACCTTCTGTATTTCCCCCACAGTGGAAAGATATTTTAACAGGCTCTACTTTACAGCTCTTCACACTGGGACTTGGTGAATCCAGATGCTGCTACAGATAAGGCCTACAATACTTATCTTGTAGACTATATATACTGCTCAAAAAATAAAGGGAACACTTAAACAACACGATGTACTGTATTTAATAGTAGGATGTCTTATCTTGTGTTCCCTTTATTTTTTTGAGCAGTATATTTGATCTACCTGATTCTTATGACCAGTCCAAAGTCTGGACCAAACAGCACAGCCAGAAGATTCAGGAAAGATTCAATGCTGTTTTCTTCTTCTTCATCATCTTTGACTTGGAGTGGACAACAGAAGTTCAAGATTAAAACATAATAGAAGCTTTGTTGACAGAAGTGGACTTCTCGTTGACTCTCCACTATTTCCATGTTTTGGAACTCAGAAAAACTGATGGTGTTTCTCACTAATACTAGTTTTGCAGATGGAATTCAGTCCTGAATTTAGTCCTGAAATTAGTTATTTGCCCTTCTTCATGCCAACCCATTGCCTGGATTATTCATTTTTCCATGGCCATGCAGCCAATAGACCTCTGCCTTTCTAAAAATTCTACAACTGTCCATACAATCTACTGATTTTGTCCTCCTTCCCACATTTCAAGATGTACCTTTTGAAATGTTTCTTGATAGTGAATGCTTGTACATTTTGCTGACCAAATCCTTTCTCACAGAGATTACACGTTGTGATTTCTATTAAGCTACACATTTCTGTTCCATGTTTTTAGCCTTGGATATTTTCTGAATGTCTAGGTGCATTCTATAATCTTACCTAATGTCCAGTCGTCAGAATTGCTCACCTTTAACATGTGAGTTTGTATTTTAGACCTTTCCTGTGTAGTGGTGCTATGTGTATTTTGTAGAAGATGCTTGCTTCTGGGTGATTGTCTAACAACAGCCTGAAACGAAGACATGCATGTGATATCATATTTCAGCTAATGATCTTACCTTAGCAAATTGCCAAAACTTGTATACACGTTTTCATCTCACATTTCCTTGATGCTTTATGAATGATCCTCCTTGGCATGTAACACTCTGATTTATTCTTAATTGGTTAATGGTAATGTAAACTGCTGATAGCTGAAAATGCAAATGATCTGCAAGCTCTAGTAATGAAAATCAAGGAGCACAGTAAAAACATGAGACTAAGATTAAATATAAAGAAATCTAAACTCATGACAACAGGTGAGGCAACCAGCACTAAGAATTGACAATGAAGATATCAAAGTGGTGGATAGCCTATCAGCAGTAAAGAAACAAGTACGGAAGGGGGGAAAAAACACCACATACTAGCACCAGGCAATTAGGTGGCCTTGGAAAAGACATTCATATGCCCTGAAGTATCCTCATCTACAAAGATCAGAATTGTGCAGGCAATGGTTTTACTTGTGATACACAATCAAAGTAAAAATTGGGCTTTGAAGAAGCAGGATAGAAAGACTATTGAAGCTTTTTAAATTTCTAATTTTTTCCCTTTAAAAATTATTGGACAGAAAGTTCAGTAATCCTCAATCGTAATCAGGTTTTGTGTTAGGTTTGCTTATTATATTAGAAATCCTTTATTCATTTATTGTGAAAGGAATGAATGGATGGAAATAAAGTCTCCCTTAAATCAACCTCAGCTGGTGATAATATGGAGATATCAGCATTGTTTTCCTCATGACAGTCCCAAAATGGTTTGTCAGATATTTTTTTCTTAATCTTTTTGGTTTACACCCATGGAATTTTCTAGTGGTCTCCCATCCAAATATTACTCAGCTCCAATCTGCCTAGTCTTTTCAAGAACAGTGGTCAAGTAGTGCTGCCATCTGCTGTCAGAGAAGTAAATAAGGGAAATAACTAAATAAAAACTGGAAGCATGTGATAATTTCTCTCAGACATTAGGGATTGGTTGAGGGGGAATCCCCTTTGAGGCCAGTTTTGTTCCTGCTATTTTAGTTACCATTTTCCATTTTAGCTTTTGTACTTATGTATATTTGTTGTTTGATGATGATGTCGAGGTGTGTGCATTATGTGATACGCTGCCTAGACTCATAATGTCTGAGTTAGGCAGCCTTATAAATCTTGAAGTAAATAAACAAAATAAGCTGTTCTTAGATAAAGCTATTTATATGTGGAACAGATAATAGACATTAATGTGCAATTTTAATCTACAATACCTGTACCTCTGCAAGAAATGATTTTATGGAGGATGATAAAGATCGTTGCAAGTTCTTTGTGGGAGTGATTTGAAGAAAGAGGTTGAAGGAGTAGTCTAATAGGATGATTTGCTTGAGGAAGCACTTTCAGGAATCTTTATGAAGAAAAGAAGGGAAAGAGGATTCGCTTTAGCATGAAGCAGAAAAAGAACAGAAGAAGCAGGAATTGTTAAGATAAAGTGTGATAAGCCAATAGAGAAAGATCACTCATTTAAGAAAAGCAAAACTAGGCAATGTATGCAGTTTTAAATGGATAAATAGTGATTGAACAGTTATAGCCAAATCCAGTGCAAACAGCAAAAGTAAAATGACCAAATAAGAGGGGGGGGGAACAAAACCACAGCAATGGAAGAAGGAATTCTGTCTATATATTGTTAAAATATTTTATCCATTTAATATTTTTTGAAAAGTTTTAAAGTAAAAAAATATTGCTATAAATGTTAATTATTATCCTGCCTCTATTCACATTTATTTCAATTTCCCATTTTCCTTTTGCTTCAATTGAATTCAACTTTATTTTACTTTTAAAACTATGCTTTGATTGATAAGCATCCTATTAGTTCTAAATGAAAACTTCCACTGTGCAGATTTCATCCTTGCAGACTGAGTTTCCCAGTTTCTCTATGATAGGGGTGTCAAAGTGGCGGCCCATGGGCCGGATGCGTCACATGGAGGCTATGCCCGTTCTGGCTCTGCAAAAGGAAAAAATGCCGTGATACGTCACATGACATGATCAAGTTTGACACCTAGACTCTATGCCTTCACTGCCTTTTTAAAGGTAAACAGCACACAATTATCCATCTTCTGAATATATAGCTGTCCTATCTCTCTTTTTAAACAATTAATTGTGCCTTAGCTTCATATTTAAATAGCAGTTGGGCATCTCCTTTTAAATATTTATATTTGCTTAAAAATATAAACACTTTCTCTGGAAGGAGAAAAGAAGAGCTCATGAAACCACCAAAGTTAATTAATCAGCCGCAAGCACAGTTACTTAGAATCAAGAGGTTGTGATCTATTTCTCTTCAGTTGAAGACTGTATACACATGACAATACAATGAGCATGTTTACATGGCAACTGACCTAATATAAACTGCTTCTTCATCATTTAAGGCATGTAAGCAACATGCCTCCAATTTACCCTTGTAGAATTTGAGAGCCCTACAGCTGGAATAAATAAAGTTAAGTATCTATAACTTCTGCTGGAAAGAGGCTTCTGGGAGCCATTTTTCTAAGTTATAAACAATAACAGTCCATGTCACTGATTATTCGTCTGCCATCAGCATATTCAAATAATGGATTAGGATAACTCCCCCAATATCCATTGGCACTTTGTGGGAAACAGCACATTTATTGAAAGCCAGATTTTCTGAGAGTTACACAATGTTATATACATTTTTTCTTGCAAAGTCCCTATGAACTTCAAAGTTTTATCTTTAGATAATTATTAATCTTTTCTTTCTCTCTTCACTTCTTGTGGTCTATTTGGGTTCCAAAAGACAATATGCACAGCAAATCTTGATGTATTGAGTTACTTTTAAAATATATTAGCCAAACCCATATTGAAAACAACCTTCCCTTCCAGATAAATTGAAAGAACACCTCAGAGGGGTGTTCTCAGTGAATTCTGGGACTGAGCTCATGTATCACACTAAGACAGAATGACTTTGGCTTAATGTGTTATGTGAAGCTACCCAATTGTGATTTATTCAACAAACCATAGTTAAACAAACCTTGGCTTAGGGTAAATGTTGAAACAAGCAGTTATTCCCACACATGTGGATGGTAACAGGTTGGAGAAAAGTGATTATGGCTAAAATATTGCCAAACCAACATTCTTTTCATATTTAATCATTTGTTCAGCAATACTCAGACTATACTTCACAATTCATTGTCATGCTTCAAAAACAAGTGTTGAATGTAATCGTGGACTACTTTATCACAGATCTTACCTAGTCAAGTCATCCATGCAATCCTATTCTTCCAAAATTTGGATGTGAAGAAACTGTTTCTTACTGATAAAAGAAGCTCTCCTGAATATGGTGGTGATTTTGGTGATGGTAGTTGTTAAATCTATATGTGAGCTATTTTCATGCAGATTTGATCAGTACTTATATTTGGGAGACCACCATGAAATCTTGGAGTAGTTAAAACAACATCCCAGAAGACGAGCTACTTTGGTATTGTTCCCAGAAAACAATATATGTTCCTTAAATCATCACGAGTCACATTTAGCTGTACGGTAACTTACCTATACACAGTAGGATAAAAATCACAACTACATTCTGCAAAAAGAGAATTAATATGCAAGTGTCTTGATAACAAGTTATCACGAGAATCATCCACGACAGAGACAATGTGGTTTCTACGGTTGTGACGAAAGTGTGTCTAGCTGTCTGCTGCAAAATCCTCTCCTTCCCTGAAAATCTGCCATCCTTCTCTGTGAGAGCTGTAAAACTAGAAATTACTTTTATGTATACTTTTACGTCTTACCTTATTTTATATATAGATGTATTGACCTTCAATTTCATAATAAACTATTTATTCTCTGAATACAGGACTGCTACCAGCAATTGAAAGGTAAATAAGGTACCACTTTTTTTCCTGCCAATTGTTATGTCATTAATATGTCATTAATAACTGGCAAGGTTATCTGTCTAGAAATCATGGAAGAAATCTATACACAAAAAATGTGGTTTTTTAAAAAATATATGATAAATTAGCAACAACAAAACTGTTCAAATACAAACTCCTTGATTTTCTATTTTTGGTGTCCTTATTCTACAGCTGCAGAGAATAAATTTTGCATTTTGATCCATAACATTAACTCAGAAAATAATGCAATTTTACACAATCATATTTAGGTACCGTTTCTTTTTCTAGGTGTATGCAGGTATTTATGCAGAGTATATGGAATATACTGTACATATGTGTACAGGCAATTTGTAGGCTCCTGTAAACTGGAAACTCAGTTCTCTTTTAATTCTTAATCAGTTCCAATTCTTAACCAATTCCAAAGATGGAATCAAGTATTTGCAGTATCCTTTCAAAGCATACTTACTACTTCAGGGAAGAAAAATCAAAACATGGTTGACAAGAAAAAAATCCCCTCAAAAACAAAAACAAAATAAATATTACTAAAGTTTGCATTCTGTTAAAATCATTTTCACATCCCGGAATTCAAATGTTTCCTTTACAGTAAGAAACTGGGTTCTTTAACAAAGCAACTCTGTTTTGCTGTTGTTGACAAAAAAAGGGATTTATTCTATATTCAATTTATACAAAGGCATTACTAAGATGCCTAAAACAACAGTAAGATGTTGTTCACCTTTATGTTGCTGAGAAAGCATGCTTTGCATCATTGGGCTGAACTTTAAAAAACTGACAACTTTCTTTACAAAAGAAAGCAATAAAATTCTTGTTTGATTAGAAGTTGCCTCTACTTGAATCTTCCAGGAGGAAAAAATGCTAAATAGCAACTAGCTTTATGTCATCATTAAACTGATTTCTTCACAAATACTGTAGTGCTGAAGACAGTAGAAAGCACTACCCCAAAAATATTGCTAGTAAAAATAATTTTACTTCAAAAAAATAATCAAGGAAAAATGTAGGTTGTTTTAAATTAAAAGCAATTTAAAAGCTTTACAATGGTTGCTTCAGAAACAGAACCAAATATTTTATTGCAAATACTTGTAACTGGCAGATCAAATGACATATTTTTTTTAAAAAAAATCTTTTTAAAAAATCTGATTATTATTTTTTTTAAAAAATTCTGATATTTTGAATGCTAAGGATAACTGCAGTTTCAAACCTATTTGGGTACTAGACACTGTAATCAAATACACACACACACTTGGTATTTCAACTTTAGAATGATCTACATACAAAAATATAATCTCATTTCAGTTGTGGGATAGTATTACCCAGCAGTGGACAGGGATATTAGAAGCTTGGAAAATAACTCCCGCTACATCTAATACAGTTTTTGAGAAAATCATGCATAAAAACAAGACGAGGATCTGAGGTCAGGAAACAGTAATGACACTGATGTATGTGATTTCTGAGATAATAACATTATCAGAATTTGTATTTTGCCGACTACTCTGCTATTGTGTAGAAGTAGCTCACAAACGCAGCAACTGAATCAGCTATAAAGGGCTATATAAGGAACGGACATTATCGGACTTGATGAACCCAACATTTTCAAGGAAACACAAGCACTCCCGATCGCACACCACTGCAGCTCTGTCCCCCAAATCATCTGCTGGAATTCCATCGTGGCACCATTTTTTAAGACCCGGAAAGTCGAGCCGTGTATTTACAACCGCGTGCGTCTTTTCGCGTGTTTTCACTTTCCGAGTCGCCGCGATCACTTTCCCTTATGTTAAAGCTAGCTTTTACGAACCACTTTCACTAGGGGGAGGAGGGGGAGAGAGAGAGAGGAGGGATCGTTTGCGATGAGCATCCGCACAAGAACGTAAACAGCCAACTCTTCTCTCTTGTTCCACTGCAGCGTCTGGAAAAAAAGAAACGCGCGGGCGAGGATAGGCACCCCTGGGGGCCTTTTGAAAAACAACGCCCCCTCTTGAGGTCCGCAGGAGGGAGCCTTGAGAAAAAAGAGAGTGAGAGGAAAAAAAGCCCGGCTTTCTGCTCCCCTTTCTGGGCGAGGTTGAGCAATTTAGGAGTATTGCTACCGTCCTGCAGACCTCCCTCCCAATTTTTCCCCCTTATATATATATATTTTCCCCCACCCCGGCAGACTCCGTTTAAGGACGGCCAGCAGAGCTACAAAAAAGGGATGGGGCCCCAACTTGAACCCTTTAGAAAAAGCGGGTGCAACCGACAGACCACGCACCCCCCCCCCCGACCGCCTCTCATTGGCCTTCCCTCTGGAGAGGGAGCAAAGGAAGACGGCGCTCTTGATGGAGGGAGTCCCCTCCTCCTCCTCCTCCTCTTCTTCTTCTTCTTTCCCCTTCTATTCATTCAACAGGGAAGCCTTGAAGGCTACTTGGGCCGGGCGTTTATCCCGCCAAGGAAGGAAGGAAGGAAGGAAGGAAGGAAGGAAGGAAGGAAGGAAGGAAGGAAGGAAGGAAGGAAGGAAGGAAGGAAGCAGGTAGGGCTTTGCTTCTCCCAAGGTGGAGCCCCGCTCAAGGCCGGGAGAACCACTCGCTGCTTTTCCTTCCTTCTCGCTTGTCCCGCAGGAATAGGGGGAAAGATAGGAGCAGCTGCCGCCTCTTCGCGCCCCTCCTTCGTCTCAAGAGATTCTGGGCTGGCTAAGCTGGAGGCGTTGCCTTTTGACTCCTCGTGGAGCGAAGATTTGTGCCAGCCAAGCTTGCTGATTGGTGGCTTTTTTTTTCTTTTCCTTTTCTTTCCAAAGAAACCTGTCAAGAGCTTTCTTTTCCCTGCTAACAAACTTGCCAGGCTCCTCCGCCCGGCCAAACTGCGCCGGCTGGAAACCAGGGCACTCCAAAGGGAAATACAAGCCGCTGACAAGAGAATCTGAGACCGGCCCCGCAACCTGACGCTTTCCCCCCCGTTTATTGGACGAGCCGCTTAGCTCCGCCTCTCAAGATGGAACGAGTCGTGGTCCGGCGGCCGTGATTCCGCTTTCTCTTAGGTTGGCGTGGCCCGCCAGTCATTTTGAAGGACGGGCTGTTCTTTCTCCATTGGTCCTGCCCCTTTTCTCCCTCCTCCCCCTTGGCGCCTATTGATATTATTGGAGTGTGGAGCGAACCGTCGGTCTGCAGTCGGAGACTCGCAGGCAGCAAATACGGAGAGCGAGCAAGCAAGCAAGCAAGGAAGCAAGCGGGGAAAGCGAGAAGGCAGCCGCCAAGCGCTGCGTAAGAGCCCCGCAAATTAAAACACATCGCGGCAGAAGCCCTTTAGATACGAAACCGAGCAGCAGGAAGCAGCCGAACCAACGCCAAGCGCAGTCTCTCTGAATGTATATGCAGATCCTTAGATTTATTTAAATAGCTCCAGCTCACGCATCATGGTTTTTCAAACTAGGCTCCCTTCTTGGATTATTTTGTGTAACATCTGGCTGCTTCAGTTTGCACACACGGGGGAGGCACAGGCTGCAAAAGAAGGTAAGGTGATGCTGGCCACAAAGTTTATCGCTCTTTCCCCCCCCCTTTCCTCCCCCCCCCACCAGCTACGAGGGCTTTTTCGGGACCGCTCCTCGAGATGGCAACTGCATGCCGCTTCTCCCTTGGCTCCCGCTGCAATCCAGATGAAAGGAGAGCGTCGGGCACCTTTCAGCCCCGTTGCCGAGCGCCTCCGCCTAGTTCCTTCCTTCCTTCCTTGAAGTCAACCAGCGTCCCCAGGCATTGCTAAAGGGACAGGTCAGGATCGCGCCCCCGAGTGTGTGTGTGTGTGTGTGTGTGTGTGTTTGCCTCCGAGACTACGGCGCATTTTCTGAACTGGGTTAGCTGCACGTGATGAAAAGGTCTGGGAAGGCTTTGAATCTCCATATGTGCCAGTTAGTGAGGTATTCTGTATTTTTTATGTGCCCTGTTCACCGCCCTGAGTCCTTCGGGAGAAGGGCGGTATACAAATATTATAAATGAAATGAATGAAATGAGGTGAGGTGGGGGGGGGAAGAGAAGAGGGAGAGTGGTGGTAGGATTCTCGGATAGGCTCCTCTATCGTGGTTAATTTTATAGGTTGACAGATTTAACCCTCTCACCCCTCGAAAGACATCTGGCTACAAGGCGATTACCTCCCGGCTTCCGACACCGCCGGTGTTTGAAGTGGAGGGGGGTGGGTGGGTGGGTGTCGGGTATAAAGCTAGCGACCTGCTCCAGGACTGCAGAGGAGTTTCGGCCCTAAGAATGAATTAGGGAGGGTGGGGAAAAGTAAGCTGTCTTTCTGGATAGCCACCCCTGTCACCTGTAAATAGCTAATAATAAAAGACCATCTGTTCTTTTTGTGCTGGTGGTGTGATCGCATCTCGCAGGGCATGGAGTTAGCAAACGGAAGAAGCGCGGAGCGCAGCGCCGGCGACTAGAAATATTTGCATCACGTACGCAGATAACGCCGCGTATCTCTGTAGAAATATGCCGCTTTCCTATGTACAATGAATATGCATTACAGTCTCGCCACCTTCGGTGGGGTCGCCCTGTATATAATATGCTTCTGTGTATAGACCGATCTATCGGCACATATATATATTTTTTTACGAGAACAATCGGGGCTCCGAAAACCCCATTAATGCCAGATCCGTTTCAAAAGGGACAGAGCTTTTGAAGGCAGTGTTTCTCGCCATAGGCAAAAGTCGTAGGTTTTCTTACTTGGGGAGAATCGAAACGACGTTAAGACCGATAAAGAGATTTTTTTTTGGGGGGGGGGTTGAGACAGCCCACCCCCTCTCCGGTTCCGGAGACTTGTTTTTCCCTTCTTTTTTGAGCTATGGGCAGCATAGGGAAAAAACAACAACAACACGCTTTTCACTATCAATTGGAAATGGGAAAGAGAGGCTCTCGGAGATGAAATAAACGTTATTATACATAAAATGGAAGTCCATCTGCATGCGTATGGTGGGGAATGGGATCAAGGGCTCTTGAAAACTTTATCTGAGAGATTAAATCTCTTACCTCGGGATAGGAGAGGAGGAGGGTGAGAGGAGGCTGAAAACAAAACTCTGGAGTAGGGCGAGATATGCAAGAAAAAGCAAACAGCACCTTCCATCTGGAGTCCTGGAGTGTCCGTGGGAAGTAATTGAAGGTGTGTGATTTCACATATGCTGTAGTGCTAACTTTGCAATCGCCTGCTAATTTAGGAACTGGCTCTCATTTGGACTGGGCTCATCAAAGAAAGGAGTTTGCATAGGAAGGAGATCTGATCTCGAAGAACTGTCACGTTTACCTGGGCAAGGCGGGCTCGCAAAACTTTCCAACTTTCGTAGTTGTTGTCGGCTCTGAATACCTCAGAAGGATCGATCGTCAGTTACCCGTGTCTGCTTTCTTCCTCCTTTAGGAAGGAAAAAAAAAGTGCATGTGAGGGATCGGAGATCAGATTGTTTTTCCTATTATTTTTTTTTTAAAGAGGGGTTAAGAAGCCCTCGTGAATGTGTGAATCAGCGAGCCAACGACAGCGAGCCAACTCTGAATGGGGCGAAGTAGAGGTTGGCAAAACCGAGGGTCACCTCCTCCATTGAAGTTACTCTGGCGGCGCTTTTTCCCTTAGGATCGGTATTTGTTTTCGCCTGTACACGAAGCCCCCCCCCCCCGGCCGGTCTCAGGTGCTACGCTGGGAAAAGTGGAGTCAATGGCGGTGGAGGGATGTGTGTGTGTTTTCTGTGTCTGTGTGAGACACACGCGAGAGAGATGCTTTTTAGCAGCTCAGTAAGGAGAAGCGCGGGAACTGGCCGCTTCTTGCAACAGCCCAGCCCAGAAAGGCGGGTTGTGTGTGTGTGGGGGGGGGATGAGAAATTGCGCGCTTTGCTCAGCGGGAAGAGGAAGCGTAGCCTGGGTGGAAAAATGGTTTTCGGACACTTGGAGGTGAGATGCTGCTCTCCCTTTTAACGGTAGGAGTAGTCAGGTGAGATTAGGACTCACTTCACCGCGCCCCTCCCCGCTCCCCCCCGGGAGATACATCCTTTGTTATCTGCTTTCTCTTTGGGAACCTAAAGTTTCCTATGGCTGGGTTTATGGACTGGTATTTCCTTCATTATGTAGGCAGATTTCATTATTCTTTTAGAAGTGTGTTAACTAATATTGGCCTAAGTTGAGGACATTAGTAGTAAGTAAGGGTTTCAGGCCACATGCAAAGTGACACTCCCCAAGGAAATCGGAAAGGCATCCTTGCTGCTTTTTAAGCAAATACTCAGTGTGGCACTTTAGGTCTGAGGGAATCTGAGATTTCTTCCTGTCCATACTACTAGCCACTGTCTGCCCTTGCAGAGGGATAAAGATAAAGGCATGCATGACCCAAAACAGATTGCATGGCTTCCCCTCAGTTTTCAGTCACTGAAACTGAACTAACAGTGGGCAGGGGAAGGCACTATGCTTTTCTGAAAAAAAAAAAATTAAACATCTATCTAACTTGTTGGGTTATTCTGTCACACTGTGACTTTTCTGTGTAGTTTTGTCAGGAGAGAAAAACCTATATCTTCCCTTTAAGAAATCAGCATAACAAAATAATACATTGCTTTAGAGTAGCATTGTGAGATCCTGCCCTCTGATTTTTGGAGAAAGTTTGGTGTTGGTGAAAATGTGTGGTGCAGATCTGATAGGAGCTCCCCCACCCCACCCCACCCCACCCCACCCTCTCAATTTTCTGATAATGACTTGATTTGAGTCAGTTGTTTCAAAGGTCTCTGGTTTGAAAAGAAAAAAAAGTTCTGCTGAGAACCCTTAGCAGAAACTTTAGGGAACTTCACTGTCAAGAATAAATAAAATGATTCCTCAGCTCTTGCAAGAGAAAGTTGGTGTTCATCTTTCAGTATCATAGAAGAGAGTTTTACCTTTTTCAGCACACATTGATACTATTAAAATTATAGTTTTGCATGTTCAGGAAGATTAAAAAAGTTTTTACTTTTCACTTTGGAACTGGTTTAATTTGAGTACTATGAATGTGAAAAGTATTTCAAAATTACAATTGCTCTTCAGTCTGTTTCAGGGGCATGGAGTGGTTAACATGTAGAATGACTTTTCTTTAGCTGAACTTATTAGCCTGGTTTTTGAATAGCAACCCAATACATTTAACTCTTTTATCGATTTCTTTTAAAAACTGTTAACATCATAGAAAGAATCCCTTAGCTATCTGGATTAATTAGTGGTGTAATTATGTAGAAATGATGTTTTTTTTGTATGAAGCCTAACTTTCTTCACTGAGAAAGCATAAAATGATATCAAAGGTACACGTGAGGTTTTTTCTCAGTATATTTTCACAATATGTAAGACTGCCACTCTATGCCTATTTGAAAATACCTTTGAAATCACTAACTTTTAACTTTTATATGCACGAGACCAGGTTATGATATAATCCTCTTTAACTACATTATTATTGTTATTATTAAGGTATTATAACATTAATGCTTAAGAAATCCAATCTTGAATATTCCATTTATTATAATCAAGGTTTGTTTTATATAGATTAAGGGTCAAATTTTACAATTGCAAAAAGTATTTTAAATGTAAAACTGAGAACATCTATATATTTGTGCAAAGTGTTAATAGAATTTATTACTAACTAGTGTAATACATGCATATATTTTATATTAAATAGTTAATAGAAATATTTTTTCTTAGTATGGTGGGTGACAAAATGTAGTTATGATAACAAATCATGAATAAATATCAGATTAATATAAATGGTTGACAAAATGATGCTGTTGAAATAATATTTTAATTATTAATTTGATTGTTAGCAGTTTGAGCACTGACCAACAGTTTGGGACGTATTATAAAACAACAGAAGTAATGTGTCAACAAAGTTGTATAGTTTTGTTTAGATGCATTCTTTGCTGAATAAGTGAAAACTGAATACTGTTACTGATATACTAATCCTTATGTTGTAAATTTGAGTAAAAGTCAGAAAAGACTTTAAATATTACATTTCATTTAGAACAGTACATAAGTTGGTTTACTTAGGAAGTTTGTGTCATGAAATAAAGGTTGAATAGATTTCATTTTAAAAAGTTACTATTATAAAGGTATTCTAGTATAAAGGAGATCCCGGCCACTTCCTTTACATTTCCTTTGCTTTATATTACTTACTAAAGTATCCTTGTGAAATCAGTCACTTTTCAGTATGTTCAACCAGCTGCTATTAATTTCTTCTTGAATAAAAACCTCGAGGTAAAGTAGTTTAATGCCCTTAACTTACACAATATCAACATGAGTGTACAATTCTTAAAATATTTTAATACATAGATATTTTTTTTCTTTCAGTAATATTGCTGGATTCTAAAGCACAACAGACAGAGTTGGAATGGATTTCTTCTCCTCCCAATGGGGTAAGCATACCATTTAAATCAAAATCCAAAATCAGAATGAGTTACATTTTATTAATACATTATTAATATTTCAGGTGCATAAACATTCTTGTAAAGTTTCTAATTCAAGGCCAAATTTGCTTTAAGGCAGAAATTTGTATCTTTAATTGACAATTTTTCAAAGCAAGGTTATCTTGCTGATTTCTGAAAATATCCTTATGAATAATTGTTTCATTATTGCTTTAAATAATTAACTTTCAGACTTGGAACTCATTTACACTTACTGCTTCAGTTCTTAATATAGTAAGAATATTTGTAAAACCCTTGTGGCGAAGCGACAGAGTGTAATTTTGAATAATATATAATTATTTCAAAGATTATTTAAGTAGCTGTGATATCATACAACTGAATACATTAGGTTTAGAAACTGCAATCAAATAAGTACAGTATTTTCTAAATACTTCTTGAAGCTTGATTATTGTAAGTGGATTTCTACTGCCTATTATTTAGAGTAATTCATATTAATACAAGTTTCAAATAAAGGTTTATACAATCAAGCCTTTAATCTGGCACTTATAAGGAAATCTGGAACCAAAAGAAAGTGAATTCTGAGTGGGGATGTAGAAGTGTGACAAATCTTGCAAATAAAAAGAATGAAAACTTGAAAGTCTGTTGACTAAAAAGCAAGATCATAAAATCAATCCACACACTGGGTGGAAACAAGCCTAATCACTTTTGGAATGTATGAAACGTTAACTGAATGCTTAAATGAGAATTAACTTAAGTATTAGCACTTCACACTGAAGGAAGCCTTTTAAGAAGAGGATTAGAACAATTTCAGAATAAACTATGATAGTCCAGCTTTGAAACAATAAAAGCATATGCATGGTTCAGAGAGAGGGAGATAAAAAGTTGAAAAGTAAACCAAGTATAGCTCAAGGATGGGCAATGTCTGATAATTCACAATTGCGTGTAATCTACTTTTGGATGACCAAGGTTTGCAATGATGGGGTAGTGAAACCACTGGGTTTATTTTCTGCTTCTTTTTTAAAAAAACAAAATTTGGTAAGGGTTTATTGATTTTTTAAAAAAATACTATTTTAAAATATTAAAGTTATTACAATATTTTAATAGTTTTGTAACATTTATTCATTGTAGTTGACAAGAAAGCAGCCATTGATTCTCAGCAACTCTAATAATTTGTGGGAGTTGCAGAAGATCTAGAAGGTTTCCATTCATCAAGGGTATATACTATACAGGCAATAGTTACTGACTGTTTATATTACACTTACAAATATGTCCTATTAAAAATCAGTGATCTGATTAATGGGTTTTTTAATATGCTTTCCATAGAATACAGTTCAGTAAAGAAAAAGTCTCTATACCTTTAGAGTGTAAATACTATGTATTGTGCTTAGTTAATAGTTGCATTCCGTGATTTATTAATAGTTAAGTGGCAAGTAAGAGTGAGCATGGTTTTAATGCCTATCGTAATTTATTAATTATTAAGTAATCAGGATTAATGTCTAAAACAGCTCCTTCCCTATCCTGGTACTGATGTTGCCTTTGTTTTCTTTCCTGGCATCAACTACGACTGTGTTTGATCAATAATGATTAATCAGTAGTGATTAATGTTAGGATTATAAAAGTATTTAATACAATTTACTGAAGAGAGAATCCGGAAAATAGCCATTATTATCAATGGTTATGTCAGTGTTGTAATGGCAATAATGGCATTAAGTCAGCTTTCCTTATTGCTTGAATTACAGGTGTACAGAGTCTTACATAATCAATTGAACTTGCAAGACATCTAATATTTAGGACACAATGTAAAATTTACCAAACATTTTTATTATTATGCTACACAATTTTCAGTGGTATATCAGATACAACAATTATACTTAATATCAGCAAAACATTGTAAATATAATTAAATTTAACTCTAAATTCATATAGCTACTTTGAAAATTAGCCATATTAGTGGTTAAATATTTGCCACTTTTGGTAATTCAACTTCAGTTTGTTTATACTAGAATGAAATATATTGACGATTTAAGATTTACTTGAGTAAATTTGAAATATAAAACTGATCTAATGTCAGTTAAAATTATTCAATTTTATTTGAAAATAGATTATTTCAGTATAAAAGGTTAGTCACGTTACATATAACCCATCCAAAATGTTACGATCATGCAATGGCTCATCCAAGATGGCATTTCATAATTTCAGGCTGTTTCAGGAAAAATAGTTATAAAAGTGAATTATAGGAATATTTTCTCATGTGAGTTTGCTAAAAAATTACTAAGGTTCAATTAGCTATTTCTTCATGTTTGGGACATTACTGTTATTAAGATTGAGGGTAATCTTACTTATGAACTAACAATCTCATTACTTACAAGTACTGTTTATTTCTTTCAGGAAAAAAAGATGGACTATAACATTCTATAGTGGGCACTGGGTGGTGGTAGTGGTGGGAGATTGACGGAGTAAAAGAGAGCAAAATAAAGTTTTGTTCTATGAACTCCATTTATGTAAAGTTATACGTGAGTCCATTTAAGAAGAAATAATATGGACCAGGAAACTGAATTGAGTCAGTTGAATGATTAAAAAACCCATGAATCAATAATTTAGATGTTGGCTAGTAAATAAAACGAGTAAATAGAGAATAAAACAATTAACTCAGAAATGGCTGTCTTTGTGATTAAGAGATTATGTGAAAATTTACTGTTCCTTTTTTTTTCCTAAGGGAAAAAACAAGATCACACTTTTTTAAAAAAAACACAACTTGATAACTGATTTTGCCTGCATGTTAAATTTCTGACATTATAGTTAGAGTATTACATTTCTTGCACATAAGAGTTAGAAAATTTTGAGGATACATTATTTTCATATATCCCAAATTGATGCAACAGAAAACACTCATTTATATAATTTTATGTATATATGTACACACGTTGGTAAAGGCTCTAATAAAGTTTACCATGCCCTACAATCAACTTGGAATCCTATTGTTTCTGGAGCTGGCCAGTAGAGTTCCATGTGATTTTTCTCTCTACCAAATGGATTTAAATTTTAGTCCTTAGAAAATACAGTTGAAACACTATAGAACAATTGTTGGAATAGATTTGAATACTCAACTGAAATTTTAAAATAACCCTTCTTAAGAAGCTGGCGGAAAATGAAATAAATTTTCTTATGTTGAACCACTTATTTTGGACCTGGGCTTATACAGCAATAATAGTTTACCTCAATAAAAGAATGTGACCCATTGTTTAGAGAATTGCTACTGCAATATTTTGGAAGTTCTTCCACATTGACTATACTGTTGTCTAAGCAGTATGCTACTTTCATGTTTTTAACATTTTCCTTTATTTACAGACTTTGTAGAGTGGAAAGATACTACGATCACCATATTGGTTGTTCACACTAGAATTAACACTTTAAATTAGGGACATTTAATATGTGCCACTGTTACATTGGCTCTCTGCCTATAAAATTATTCTATTAGGCATTGGATCATATCCTTCCCTTTCATTTTTTTAAAAAAAGTTTCTCATTCCATGCTAAAAAATGTAAGCTGTTAGAACATACGCTATTGGTCACTGGTAACCAAAAACAACTTGACGTTAATATATGTTAATTATCACTTGATTATAGTACATAGTCTTGTACTATATTTGTTGTTTAATTTTTCTTTATTAGAAAGGTTTATCTCAGTATGGATAACTATGATCTAATTTTTCAGTGGGAAGAAATTAGCGGACTGGATGAGAACTACACGCCTATACGAACATACCAGGTATGCCAAGTGATGGAACCCAACCAAAATAACTGGCTACGGACTAACTGGATCACGAAAGGCAATGCACAAAGGATTTTTGTAGAACTAAAATTCACTCTGAGGGATTGTAATAGCCTTCCTGGAGTCCTGGGGACATGTAAAGAAACGTTCAACTTGCATTATTATGAAACAGACTATGACACTGGAAGGAGTATCAGAGAAAGCCAATATGTAAAAATAGACACTATTGCAGCTGATGAAAGCTTTACTCAAGGTGACCTGGGGGAGAGAAAAATGAAACTTAATACAGAAGTGAGAGAGATCGGACCGCTGTCCAAGAAAGGATTCTACCTTGCATTTCAGGATGTAGGGGCTTGCATTGCTCTGGTTTCTGTCAAAGTGTACTATAAGAAGTGCTGGTCCATTATTGAGAACTTAGCGATTTTTCCAGACACAGTAACTGGGTCAGAGTTCTCCTCCTTAGTTGAGGTCCGAGGAACTTGCGTCAGTAGTGCGGAAGAAGAAGCTGAAAACTCTCCTAGAATGCATTGCAGTGCAGAGGGAGAATGGTTAGTGCCAATTGGGAAGTGTATCTGCAAAGCTGGCTTCCAGCAGAAAGGAGACACGTGCGAACGTAAGTAGAAAACATATTTACATAGTTGCTCTTTTACTGCTTTTAACAAATGCCTCTTTAATGGAAGTGTTGCCTTACTTAATTCATAGAAGCCAGAAATTAGAGTGTCAGACAGTAAAGAAACAAATTCTGTTCAGGAATGGAAATCGATAATTGGATGTTGCATTTAGAAAAGCCATTAAAGTAACTGTCAAACCAAACAGTAGTTTACCTTTCCTAATGCTATTACATACATGGAGTCACATAACATTTTATAAGAGAGAGGCCAAAAAAGCTATTTAGTACTTAATGATTCTTTAAAATAACACTTGAGAAAAGTATGTCGTGCAGAGAGGATATCATTAATAATCCAAATATTACTTGCAGTATATTCAGTAGCTAATTTGGCAAACTGTGCGGAAACTTTTTAAAGTATAATGTGTTTCTGATTAACATACTGAAAAGCAGCTCAGGATGTAGTATTGATAGGAAACCTAAGGATATGTGGAATTTTTTTTAAAGGAAAAAGGAGCGCAATAAATAGTTTCTCACATCTGAAATCTTGGGATAGATAGATTGCACAGGCAGCAGTACCTCTTTTTCTCCCTTCTACTTTTGCAGCCCTTGACATGCTGTAAAAGTTTAGATGATTTCCAAAGCAGATTTTGAATTAAGACAGGAATTGCAAACTATAGAAAGGTATACTTTATTTTCGTCTGCGAAATCACTTCTATCATTGGAACCAAATTGTTGGATCCTTTATCTGGAAGAAGGAGATAAAATTTGATTTGAAAGACTGTTTCCAGAAATTAGATATCTCACAAGTTGTGTATAGATACTATTTGTCAAGGACTGATAAAATGCTGTGTGGGCAAGGGGCACAAATATACCTTTTTAGGATAAACATTGAACTTTAGATATGTTGGGGATTGCTTTCCAAGAAATACCAGACTAAATTGAATGTATAATAATGGGTTTGATTAGTGTTGCCATGTATAATTTTCTCTTTTTGTCCCATTAAAACATCAATTTGATAACTTCTGAAAGTCACAGAAAGCTTGGATTTTGAACTTTTTGACATAAAGTTATGGTTATCAACAGTGAAGAATAGATGTTTTATTAGCTATTTACCATTGATCTGATTGGTGATGGAAGAGATGGGTAGGGTAATTTCAATGAAGATATCTGTCATGAAAAATATTTTCTGTGACATATGGGTAGTAACCCATATGTTTTAGCAACCACAATTAGGACCAGCAACTTGCTAGGTGAAATTGCTGTGCTTATGATCTTATTTCAGCTTTGTTTTACAAACCAGCAAATGCAAGGATTGATCATAAAATTTATTTTTTCATCACCTCTGTAACTGCAAATGGTGGCTAAACAAAGCAGTTGCTAAATGAGGACTTCTTATACTGTTGCTGGCTTTCTTCATTCTTGCTTTTCAAACTCAAAACAGATCTGTTAGCATTGGAGAACAGCTAAATATTAAAAAGGATATTTCAAATATTGAAAAGCTACCCCTGTAAATTAGTTCAATGTCTACATCCTGATTCTGCTTAAAATACTTGAATAATGCTGTGTCCATCACATTTCATGATGAGAGTTCATTTTCCCAACCAATCTTTAATCTTTTTTAAACTGATTTTGCAGTGATCAAAATACTGTATAATAGCACTCCAAACGTTATTGTTTAGAAAAACTTGTTAGAATTAAAAATTAAAACAGAAGATTGATGGAGATACAGCTGTTATGATTAGAATTCAAGTAAATTGTTTATTAAATAGGGTTCTTAATTTTAAACTTCAGTGATGTCAACTGAAGCATTAAATGATAACTTGCAGTTGAGTGTCTCTCTCTGTGTTCATTTTGTAAGAATACTTCTCATGCCGGCTTGCTGCCAGAGAAACTGCTAAAAGAATATATTCTGTTGGAAGTGTTCCAGAATTGAGGGAGGGAAGAGATTTTAACATTTCTGTTCTTTCAAAAACAGATCTTGGTAAAAGTTTCAAAATAAAGTTGTTTTTTTACATTTGTTGTGAGAAATATGAGATTAGTAGCTACTACCTATATTAAAAATGTAAGCTAACTAAAATTTGAGGCACATATCTTTCATTAATTCCTTGGCTCTGATAGGACTTTCTCAGTGATAGCATTAATGGCTAAACAGGTGGTGAAAAATGGATGCTGTATAATGATAGCATTCATGGTGAAACTGGTAGTTTTGAGACAATCATGGGATCAAATTTGTTATAAACCTAATCCTACTATTAATTCAGTTGAATATTTTGTTTTTGTCAGACTTTGTAGAACAACCAAAAATTAAATTGTTCTGTGATTTTTTTTAGTCTTTAATTGATTTGTAAGCTTTGCATTTTGTGCACAATATTTTCACTCTAATATAAAATATGAATCATATAAAAATGAATGTTTGCACTGTAGTTGAGGCTCTGACATTTTAATTTCCGTATGCATTTACTCTGATCTACATATATTTCAAATCAGCTTTTTGACTTTGCAAAATTAATAATCTATTCCGAGAAAAAAAACACACAGCCATAGAGCCTGATTTAACCTTTTCCTCCCGCAAAGTAATTAAAATCTAACTTTTGATGTTGCAAAATGTAACATTGTTCCTGATTCTTGAGGAAAGATGACAAAAGAAAACATTTTCTTTGTAATTTCCTTTTATGAATTAGGTAATTAAGTAAAATGAGATCTAAAACTCAAGTACATTTCAGTAAATGATATATGTATTTGTGCGTGTTGAGTGTGTGTGTGTGTGTGTTTAGGCTAGTTGTCCACAGGATTAGTTTTGTAATACTCAAATATTTATTTGCAAATTACCACATATCCTAAGGCAGTTTCCAAACTACATGAATAATATCAAACTAAAATATAAGTATATATTTAAAAATCCTGGTTCAAAAGCATATTTTCAAAGTTTATTGAAAAGCTTTATTAAAGGCTTAAAACAGCATTAATTGTTATGCTTTTGTAAAGGAAATGTGATCCTTTAGCAAAGAACTAAAATTACATGATTCCAACCTGTCTCTATATGAAGGCACCAGCAACCAAGCAAAGCTCTGCAATACTAATAAATAGTAGAGATAAAGATTAAATAGATATTTACGTACTTAGGTAGCTCAGATGTAACATTTATTTTATCACCATGGTTTTGTATGTTGCTAGAATCAAATCAACAAATGTTAACGTTGCTGTAGTATACTTTTTTAGGGTGCTGTTGCGCTCTATAAACCACTGTTGGGTGCGATGTATTACAATATGCAGACTTAGAGAGCATTAACATTTACACAAATTTAACCATTTTGCATATAAAACATTGTGAGATAAAACTAAAATATTGCATTCACTGAAAGTATTAACTAAATGTATTGAAAGGAGTATATATTCAGAAAAGATAATTTTTCTATCTCTGATTTTATTTGATTAAAATGCAACTTCTGATATACATTCCATTATATTAACCGTGCTGTTTTGCCTCTTGCATTGTATTCAACCTTTAAGGGTTTTGATGGCCAAATATTTATAAGCTATACATGGGGATAGTTGTGGAAAAGTTTGCAGAAATTTCTTTTCAAATACAAAATAGAACTTGTTGTTTAGTATTGCATCTATCTAGTAAGGCAAGCCAGCTATCCCATCCTAATTTCTTTGACTTTTCCCCAGTCACTACAGTATTTTTCTCTCTCTCCACCTCTCTCCCTCCCTCCCTCCCTCCCTCCCTCCCTCCCTTTCTCTCCCTCTCTCTCTCTCTCTCTCTCTCTCTCACACACACACACACACACACACACACAAAGAATCAAAAAGAAATGTCACCATTAAAAGAGAAGGAACTTTCCTAATACAAATAGATTAAATAGTAATATTCTTTAGATTTAATAAGTATATTAATTCTAGATATATTTCTGTTATTGATAATGTTTCTGGAAGATATTTCTGCAAATGTAATTCTCAAATAAATTGAAATTTGGGGAAATACTGTACCCTAAGATTACTTTCTCACTGGTAGAACTTTCATTGTACTATATTCTATAATATATAATTAACATAAAATTTTAAAGTTAAAATTAATGAATTGGTTTATTTTTTGTTATGTGAATGAAGAACCTGTAGTCCATTCTTTTGTTACTTAAAAATAAAAAAAATAATATCAAATTGCTCATACACAGTTATATAATACTAACTATTCATGACACATTGGGTTAATTGATTTTCAGTTGTGTTATCATTTCACAGATGTTGACTTACCTAAACACATAAACAGAATGACCATGGGTGGGCAAAAAAGCAATAGAAGAGAGAACAATTTCCATCTTTCATCTAGCCTCCCTACTGACTTTTTTTTGTGGAAAGCTTGCACAAAACAACCTGTTTGGATAAGTCTCCCCCACCAGGAACTCTCCCCCCAATCTCTTTATATACATGCCATGTAGGCCACTTGCATATCCTTGTGCAGCTTTCCCAAACCATACAACAACCTTGTGTACCCATCCTCACTTTTGTTCACCCTTCCAGACTTGCATCCTTGTGATCTTGCCTAACTGCTCTACCCTTGCACACCGTCCCTGACCCTTGTCACATCTCTCAGGCACCCTATTACTTCCCCACCCAGCGACATCAACTTAGTTGCCTGCTGGCCTTGGACTTGCAACTACCTGCCACTTCCGCACTGACTTTGTACTTTGCTTGGTGGAAACAGGGAGTATTGAAAATGACTATCAAATGATCATGGCAGTACATTGGTACTGAAGTGGCCACAACTTTTTCAAATTGCATTCCCATGGGAGTCATTGGTCATGGATTTCTGTAAGTTTGCACATTTGTTACACTGGTTTGAAAATAGTCATCCTATAATGTACTGGTTCACCCAGTTGAAGGTTACCAACAGACAAACACAAATGTTTTAATAGTATAGAGACTTCATATATTTCAAAGATTTGTGTCTGTGTGGATTATGATGCATCAAATTTAGCAGCAGAGAGCCCGTGTCATATGTTTATGTTACATTTCTTACTAGAAATTAGGAGATCATGAATTGAATGATTTTGGACTGATCACTCACTCTCAACAGTAGGAAGAAGGTAGTGACAAACCACTTTTGAAATTATTGCCAAGAAAACTGATGAATTTATCCAGGCTGTTTCCAGGAGTCAAGATTGACTTGAATTGGATTTTTAATAATTTTATTGATTGATTGATTGATTGCTACCCATCTTGCTCCAAGGTGACCCTGGGTGGCTTATAAGATTAAAAGCAATAAATCTGTTACACACACACAAACACACACACGCACACACGTATATGTATATAATAACCAAAATATACTCCAGTTCATGGTATGCCTTTGTGATTTCTTTTTCCTTATTATTAAGAAACATCTTGTCTATTTGACTTTATGTGATATTTTAATTTTTCAGTGCCACATTTTTTCACTGTATTTCTGAACTGTCTGTTCTGAACTGATGGAAAAATATAGTAAATTTTTTTTAGCAATGAACAACTTGATTATATGAAGTAAAATGAGCAAGTGTAGGTGAGAATTTTACATACTAATTTTCTTCCTTTTTTAAATGAAGGAACTTCACAATGTTCAGATAAATGTTCCAAATCAGTTTGGAATGTACAAATTAGGTCATTTCACAGTCAAAAGTGAACTAAATGAATTCTGCACAGAACCCTGTTTACTGCAACAAGTACAGTGGGACATTGGTACTCATTAATTGGTTCTGGGAGGCACAATGAGTACCAAAAATGATGAATACCAAATATTTTTCCCCATAAGGAATAATGTAGTTTGTCATAAGGCAGCTGACACTCACAAGTTCTAGCTTGTGCATTGAGTACCAAATAAACACTGAGCACTGGGTCACAATTTTTGTGTCAAAATGCAAATTTGATGAGTTTCAAAGCAGTTAAGTACCAAGGTGCCACTATATATGTTGCCATTGTTTTTATCTCCTGAAAACTACTGTTACATGTAATCTAACTGTGGGTCATTAAAGTGACAAATGCTCCATGTCCTCATAGAGCCTTGGTGGAGCAGTGGGCTAATGCCTCCTCAAGTAACACCAGCTGCCTGCAATTAGTGCAGGTTCGCATCCCACCAGGCTCAAGGTTGACTCAGCCTTCCATCCTTCCGAGGTAGGTAAAATGAGGACCCAGATTGTTGGGGGCAATTAAGCTGACTTTGTAATAATGCCGCTTGGGGTGTGTGTGAAAGCCCTAATAAGCAGGCATATACATAGAATGAAGGCTACTGCTAAGCTTGTAAGCCGCCCTGAGTCTTCGGAGAAGGGCGGGATATAAATGGAATTAAAATAAATAAATAAAATTTGAGTTGCACAGAATGGACTTTGGCCTGAACCTCTAGCATGGCGTCTTCCCTAGGTTTCACAAGGATTTTGCACCAGATTTTCCTCTAGTACTGATATATGTCCAAACACCAGACATTACCAATAGTATCTCTGGAACCCTCATAGACTCTAGAAAGATTTGCTCATAGGAATTGCTTAGAAAACAAAATGGTCAGGGCAGATAAACTGAAGTGATACATAACATCATCTTACACAGAACTAATAAGGATAGTAGAGGACAACCTCATTAATTTGCTCTAGCGTAAATGAGCATTCGATTTTTAGATTGACCTGACCACACAGCCAATATGATGCTTTTACAAGTTGGAGCATAGAACCTGACCTATTTGATTGGGGTGGGGGATGGGGGAAAACTGGCAAAAGAAAGGATGAATTTGAAAATGGGTCAAATTTTCAACAGGAAAAAAAATAATCAGATATTTTCTGCCAGTATATCCCAATGGTAGACACAATTGAACTCAATGCACTTACTAAATGTAAAGAATGTTGCTATTTCCTCCATTCTTAGTCTCTGTTACTACAGTGCTGGAAAGAATTCTAGAAGCTGTCCTGTTTAGTTTGGGTAACTTGTTTTGCTTTGTTTTCTAATGCAAGCATGTTCAAAATTATGGGACTATAGTATGAAACTAATTTTGAATTCTATCAAGTCAGATGAGATTTATACCGGTAATTATATGCCACCTGTAAATTTGTTGCCTGGAGATCTAGTTAATCTGAATTTTTGAATGAAATGTCAAGTATCAACCCAGTCTTACCTGTTGTAGATGAAATATTTTCTTGTCATACTTGCTCTTCATAATATTGACACTTCTCTTACCATTGGGGGTGGCGTATTTTCGGTCCATTAATGGTGACTATATGCATTGGAATCTCATCCAATGTCTGGCAGTGGGAGGCAAAAATAATACACTTGTCAAATTTTAAGATTTTTTTTGGAATTTAAATTATGTACATCTTTTTCATATTATTGTTCAATTTTTATATCAGCTAATATAATATAATTTTTGAAGTAGTTAAGCGTTGAATTATGTAGATTGGAAAGAGTATTTCCTCCTAAGACTGCATATTTTGTATATTATTTTTTCATTGTTTAAGAAATTGCACATTTAAAAATAGCTCATCGTATCTTTAAATAACTGGCATTTAATGTAACAGCCTCCTCCCCTGTGTTTGTTTATAGATACCAATATTCCAGGAAGGTAAATAACAATACCATTGAATTGTCTTATGTATGTGGCCTTTCCTCTTCAAAATAAAAGTACTCACAATTTTTTAAAAATGGTGTGCAATATAAAGTTTTGTCCTAAGTTGTATATGTTGATTGTTTAAATTAATTAAGTTAGCATAGTTAGACTTAAGGTAGGAGACATAATTACCGTGGAATTTGGAATATAAATTTTTATGTCAGATGTTTTCAACAGCAAGAGTTTTATTCCTATATTGGAAAACTAAAAACAATTGTATACAGACAGACTTATTATAACCTTAACATAAACAATGCCCTTGAGGACCACCCGAAGGCTTCAACTGGTGCAGAATTCAGCCACGCGAGTTTTGATGGGAGCTTCCCAATACTCCCGTGTAACACCTCTTCTCTGTGAGCTACATTGGCTTCCGGTTGCCCTTTGGGTGAAATTCAAGGTGCTGGTAATGACCTATAAAGCCCTAAATGGCTTGGGTCCGGACTATCTAAGGGAACACCTGCTGCCGGCATCATCTTCCCATTGTCCTGTGCGCCCCCACAGGGAGGGCCTTCTCAGGGTACCGCCGGTTAATGAATGCCGGTTGGTTATTCCCAGGGGAAGGGCGTTCTCTGTGGGTGCGCCTGCCCTATGGAACCAACTACCACGGAACTTAGGACTGCCCCCGACCTTCGCTCATTTCGCCGGGACCTGAAAACTTGGCTCTTTGATCTGTTTGGTCCAGACTGTGGGGTTGTTAATTTAACTGGGTTTTAGATTTACTCTTGGGGCTTGAATTTAATTTAATTGTTTTAATTGATTTTATTTTTTGTATTTCATGGTTTTAACTGCCCTGTAAACCGCCCTGAGTCCTACAGGAATAGGGCGGTATACAAATTCAATAAAATAAATAAATAAAATAAATAACATTCAATTTTTCCTCTCCTATAATATTAGCACCTCTGTACTGCATAAAAGAAAATATAGATCTTTGTTTTTAATGTTAGATTTTTGCATGTTTATATTTAATGTTTATGTTTAATTTTATAAGATACAGCACATTCATTATTAATTAGTGCTGAATCAATAAACTACATCAGATGCTTGTCAAAAACTGGAGGTTAAGAAAATATTGACATTGATTGATGAACATGCCATGTGACTATATATCATTTGGCCATGAATAAATTGCATCATTTGGGCATCGTTTGTAACTGAATCTATTGGGCATGAATATGGGTAGTCATTTGGGCATGAATCCAATGCAACATGGCTCTGAATATTTGACAATAATTCTTTGCCCGAGTTATCTCAAGTATAAACAAAATTTGCCTGAAACCAGAAGTTTATAAAACCATTGTCCTTTATTAAGAAAAATGTTTATTTTACTTGGCAAATGAGATAAAACATGGTAAAATGAGAATCCAGAGAGGAAATTTAATATCGGTGTAACAGGGTAATGTAGATGTGCAGAGAATACATTTGATTCTGTGTTTCAATTTTACGTTTTAAATGAAGCAAATAGGATTACCTACTAGGAGCAGTTCTTTTTGGCATGGACTTTGGAAAGAATGCAATCCACAGGCACTGCACTGCATCATGGAATTTTCCTTTCTTTATATTATTATAGTTGGCATTGGGCATTTTAACCTATCAATTAAGGATCTCTCTGGATCAATTAATTATAACTTGAAAGAACTTGCACCTCTTGGGACAGCCTCTTATTGCCGTGCTGTGGGGCTAATCACTCTGTGAACATCGGTAGAAATCATGCAGTGACAGTCTGCAGCTGGCCATTCACTAGCATAATTATCAGATGCTTTCAGTTCCCTGAGCCTGGTCCTCAGAATATCTCTTGAAGTCCTTAGGGATTGATTTTCCTCAGTGCCACAGGTTCCTAATTTAGGAGTATTGCTTTGCATGTTAGGCCAAGGACTATTATTACAAAAGTGTTAAGAATTTATAATCTTGTGTTTTAGAGTTTTTATTCCTGTGTGAATAAGTGATCTGCAAAACTCTAAAATCTAAATGGCCTAGATATCTTTTCCCTTCCCAGTTAGATGAGTCCATTATACTGAACAATGTAAATTGAACAAGATGCCATTGTTTTATTAATTTGATTGTCTTGCCATATTAATGGAATATATGAGGACTCTTTCCTTCTGTCTTCAAATAAATGATTTTACCAAGCAATCAAACCATTATTTTTCTTTCTGGACTCTAAAATTTTGGAAATATATTGGTAAGGTTTGATTTACCACTTTGGAATTGTGTTAATGCTTAAGAAGATATGTCATGGTAGTCCTATAAAGTCCCTGAATGTCCCTATTGTTCTTTTAAGAGGACAAGAAAACAAAATGACAGAAGTTCAAAATAACAAAACAACAACTTCAAAACATATACAACTTCACTTCTAAAAGTCTCAGTTTACTTACTGTTTGGGTTTTAGTACTTAAAATTTAACACTGAAGATTTGTGTAAACTAGGGGTGTCAAACTGCCAGCCCATGGGCCGGATGTGTCATGGCGAAATCGCGCCCATCCCATTGCCGGCAATGGAAAAAAAGTTGCGATATGTTGTGATACATCACGTGACGTTGTGAGTTTGACACCCCTGATGTAAACTATAGGTTTGATTTTTTTTTTCTTAAATGGCTTAAACAAAAGGTGCAAACACACACAGGAGAAGTTTTATGTTAAATAGTTTGAGAGACTACTTCTCTGATTTAGTTAGAACAAAAGCGTGATCTGCAGATGGATACATTTTTCTACAGTAAATACTCTCAGTCTGACATTTTTAAGACTTTGCAGTGTGGTGCATTAACATAATGCAAGCAATGACTTTAGGCAAACATGCAAAAATGATGCTGCTCGTGAAGAAATGAGGAGGATGTTGAGGCCAAACCAGTGATACAGACAAGAAATGGGGAGGACTAGTGATTATAATAGGGATTGGATTCTATCTGTTGCCATCTCTGGAGACAAAATGAATTGTTACTTATTTTTTTCACTGATGGCAATGACATGGCTATGAGAATGTAATTCAAACTGCTGACTAAAAGTTGGCACATACATTGTTTATATGACATACATTGTTCCTTTTAACTAATTCCAGTTCACTAGTTATATAGAAATATTTGTCAACAGAATACTTTGCCAGTACATATTTAAATGGTGCTGAGGTGCTGAGAGATATTTGCTAAATAGAAAAGCTGAGGACAAATATGTATGTTCAAATGTTGCAGTGAAAATGTCTGTTGCCGATACAGTATATATGGCAACAAAGGATTGCACATTATTTAGCCATGGAAGTAATTTAAGCTTATTTATTATGACAAACAGTAATATGCATTTTTCTTCCTAACTATATTACTTTATTTTGTTCTAGTTTGCTCCAGGGAGCCATATTTCTTCATTGTTTCTATGAGTGAAAGGATTATTTTTGTTGTGGTAACTTTCGAACCATGTCTTTTGTACAAGGTATAAGCTTCTTCTGTATCATTGGGCAAGCGAGGTGCAAGAGCAATAATAATAATAAACCTGCTTTATCTTTTAATTTGTTTCATGTAGGACCTATTTAGCACTCCAATGTATTCCTAATATGAAATAGGAGGAAAATCCTGTTGCTTCCTGAGTTATTCCCAATGATCCAGCCTTCAAATGTCCTTGAAATCTAGCAGAAGAAATCTGGTTTAGCTTTTTGGAAATTGTCAATAAATAAATTAGAAATACAGCATCAACACAACAACCCACAAAATAAAGTTTTTTCTAATTTGAAGACTTCAGTTTTGTTTTGTCATATTCACATGGTTATTCAGCATGTAGACATTTGATTCCAGCTTGCAATTTCTAATTTATCATAGTTATGGTCCTTTATTGAATTAAAAACTATGTCAGAGTGTGTACTATGATTCTATTTTACTCTGAGTGTGGAATTGCTCCTTTGTATAACACATACTCGAAGGGACGTGGTGGCTCAGTTGGTTGGGACGCTGAGCTTGTCGATCAGAAGGTCGGCAGTTTGGCGGGTCGAATCCCGAGTGCCGCGTAACAGAGTGAGCTCCTGTTACTCGTCCCAGCTTCTGTCAACCTAGCAGTTCAAAAGCATGTAAAAATGCAAGTAGAAAAATAGGGACCACTATGTTGGGAAGGTAACAGCATTCCGTGCGCCTTTGGCGTCTAGTCATGCCGGTCACATGACCACAGAGACGTCCTCGGACAAGCACTGGCTCTTTGGCTTTGAAATGGAGATGAGCACCGGCCCCTAGAGTCGGAAACAACTAGCACGCATGTGCGGGGGAACCTTTACCTTTTACCTTTATAACACATAATACAACTTACAACCTGAACTCTCTTATTTCTTATTGGGCCTTCAAATGAAATGTGGACATTATTATTACTATTATTATTATTATTATTATTATTATTATTATTATTATTATTATTTAAAAAAACATGGGCTGGAGAGGGTTGGTTTTCCTTTTGTAATTTACAAATATAGAAAAAATTTTGTGGCCTTATTTCTCAGAACAAAGCTTACCTGTAGGAAATTCGGATTAAGTGCAATTAAGAAGCAGATGAGCTACATAGGAATTAAATTCTCTAGTCATACCACATATCAGTTTCCTCCAAATGCCATTGGGAAACTGAGATAAATACTGCAGCATTTCCTGTGTTGACATGGTGTTCGCCTGTCTGACTGCATCGTCCCAACAGACAGCAGTGAAACAATTACAAAATAAAAAGACATCTGTGCCAAGGCTTGGCTAGTCAAAGAAGGACAAACTCTTGTGTTTAAGGGTATAGAATCCAATCAATGAAAATGTCTGGACCTGTTAGTACCTAAGAATCTGAAGGCCACTGGGAAACTCGGAGAGGGTCTTTTGTTGTAGAGATGGAAAAGAGGCCCAAACAGTGACACTTAGGAGGAAAGGGGTCAGCCAGTAGGATCATCCATCTTCCTCAGTGGCAGCTTTCTGTCAGCTTCTAACCCCACTCAGCAGAGGATCTAAACCTCTATTGTTGACACCAGCCAATTCTCAGCCAAGTGTAAATGAAGTTAATATTCACTGACCTTATGCATACCCGATGAAGGCCCTCAGTGTCATCTTGGAAATAATGTTATCTGACACTACAAAAGCAAGTGCTGCCTGTTTGTGTATTTTTGTGTGTGCGCTATGCAAGTTAGCAGAACTGTGCTGCTTAGCTATCAAATTGTTTCTCTCCCTTGACATATATTATATCACTAAGGAAATACTTTTTACTCTGTATCAAACTAAATATAATGTAGATTGGCTGGTTACTCTTATAGTGCTCTACAAGTATATAATATGCTGTACTACTATATAATAAATTATTGTTATGGATGCAATTCTTAGTACGGCGGATGTGCTAATGCTATTAAGTATGTATAGCAGTTGTAAAGCTTAAATAAAGTGCAAGATAATTTGAACATTTTTTCTCTCTGAAAGGAAACATGCTGGAAGCAACTAGTGATTGTTACTCTTATTTCTGTTCATTTTTCTTCTAATTGTGTAGAACATTATTTTCAGATAAGAATGAGCATAAATTAGTTTAAGAATTGAGAAACCTTTAAATGAAAAGAAAAACAAATTTATCAAAGGTGTTTTTTATTAAAATGCCATTTCTTTTTTTAAATAGAAAGTTTGTAACTGATTCCTCTTATGTTCAAGATAAAATAAAAATGCGGGATCAAGATGATCTTTTCTGGGTTTTTTGGTGTTCATTGAGAATGAATGAATGAAATATATAAGATGTTGTTAGACGTAGTAATCAGCTTTGACATGTGGTTTAGCATTAAGTTGGAATGGTTCAAGTATTTCTTGCATTCCTTTTATATTCTTTGTTTTAACTTTGTTCTAACTTTGCCTTTCCTTATTTTTTTTTATTTTTCTGGAAAAAATAAATGGTTATTAGCCATCTGGATGATTACTAGTTACATTTTAAAAAAATATTGAAAACATCCAATGCATTGATTTTTAGTGCCAAAGCAAGATAGTATTTATGTGATTTAAATTGCTCTTGAAATCTTAGATAAAGTAGAATTATATAATTAGTTTAACCTAATGCTTAAAGGAACACTGAATTAAGCCACTGACACAGAGATTAAAACTGCATCACTTCTTTCATTCATTTTCCATAAATATTTATTACTGGCAACATGCCTGTGTCAGAGTAATTTTATGATCAGCTGTAAATCACTGTGTATTGAACTACATAGTTCAGTCTCATTTACCTGAGTGGTCAGAATTAATTGATTAAAGATTGCCAAAAAATTTCCATGTTGCCACCCTGAATTCCTTGGTAAAAAGGAACCTTATAATACAATAAATAGGTAAAAGATTTTAAGATATACTTAAGTAATTTCAATACATTAAGTTTATAGAGAAGCAATTAGAAGTCTGGTGTATTTATTATATGATTGTTTATGTAGTAGAATCTGGTTTATTTTCAAGTCATATCACTAAGTTTTTCTCTGATTGTGTCACATTACATGTTAATCCATGAACAGTGTTTTTCTTTCTATGGAATTATTTGATCAAAGGCAGGTAGCTAAAGTAATTGCTAGTTGTAAAGTAACTTCAGTAGCAGAATTTTCCTTAATTATCAGCAAAAGCTTTGCAGCATTGCAAAAGCTCACAAATGTATTGTGGCATAAATTTCTATGGACTGCTGTGTATTAGTGAGTTAATGTGATACATATTTTTGAGTTAAAGTGTTCACTTTGAACAATAAATTAATTCCATTCTTTGTATTAGTCTATGAACTACATATCAAGTTAGTTCATTAAAATGTGGACTCAAAACAAAACAAACCCTCCTACATTCCTATTAAAAGAGACTATTTTTGCAAATTACATATCAGATTAAAATCTTAAGGACATGTGTTCTTTCCTTTATGAATTCACATTATTCTGTATATTAGTGATACTACATAATATTTTAAAAACATATACATAATATGGACTTTCTTTAGGCTTAACTAAATAATAGTTCCAATACAATCTAGATAGACAGAAATAATGTCATTATTTTATTCTGCTTACATTATGTCCCACGTAGAATACTGTGCTAAAATTCTTGATACCACATTTAAAAAAAAGATTGATCACCAGGAATGTTTTCAGGAGGAAAACAAAACAGCTTCTGAAAAATATTAAGATATTTAATAATAATATTGGTGTTTCATTATGGAATGGTTTTTAAGTTTATTTCTTTTTATGATTTATTTTTATTGTATGCTACCAGAGTCTCATTTGTGAGATGCAGGGCTATGTAAAAGGGATGGATGAATAAAAAAGTTGGATATCTTTAGATTATAGAATAAATATTAGATGATACAATTGCTATATTCAGATATTTTGAAAAACCCTATCATAGCTGGAACAAAACTTGCCACTGTTTACTAATCTAAAAAGGAGGGAGATAGAAGAAATTTTGGCAACGAAGCTTGCTGGTAAATCAACAGAATTGGAAAATACCAATTTGGCATGCTGAGTTTTCTAAATTTTAAAACACTGTTTTCATATTTCATATTGACTAGCTGCAAATACATTTTGTATAGTACAAGAGTAAATATCGACAAACAATTTTGTAGTTAAAGATTGAGTTGCTTTATTTTATTTTATTTTATTTTACTTTTTTAAAAAGCTACCACAGTATTTTTTTTTTGTTTTCAGTATTGAATAGGTATTTTGCTTTTTTTTAAATCTAGCTTTCAAAATGTTGTGTCTTCATAGGCCAGAAACCAAACAAGTGATCCTCAAATAATGCAAATGGAAAGTGTTTGGTTAAAGGAACACTTCTGTTTGTTTTTCCTGTAAAGAAAAGAAGTAAAGATTCTTTGTACTAAATGTCAGCAAAAGATTCATTACAACAATAGTGACATCTCTAGCTGTGAATTGTGATTTTTTTTTGAGGAAATGGCAGGTTTTTTTTCCCCCTTTGTAGCCGTCTAAAGGAAAGATAAACTAGTATTACCAACTTATTGTTTCAATATTCCCTCTCTTGCCAGCTTTAATTTGCCACTCTGTCCAGTACTTCCTACCCAGAGATTTAAGCAAAATGTCATGTAGGGAATGCGAAGATAACATATCCTGAAGAGTTAGAATTATTTTTTTTTATCCTGATTAATCTCATTGGTAGTGGGACAAGATTCTAAGAGGCAAACTTTGACCCATTTCTGTAATTCAGAATAATAGGTAATTTTCACCTTTTCTTTCTCTGGGTCTCTGTAGGAAAGGTCTTTATAGATTGGAGTTCAATGTGTATTGCATTGTCAGCACAGCTGTGATTTCTCTGACAGTTACATCAGTAGAAAAAGGGAAAGGAGAAAAATGGAATTAAAGCATGAAAAATTGCTTTGTTCTCTAGAGTTCTAGGAAATGGGTTTTTGAAGCTCCATGCAACCCTTACCACCTCTGAAGATAATTATATTCAAAAAGAATAAACATCAAAATTGCATTTTAAAAATTTAATATTGTAGGAGAAAAGACAAAGTAAAATCAATTGCAAGTGTAGTTAGAATATTTTATAATGAGTACTTTGCATTATTCAATTAAAAATACATGTCTAATTAAGTATCAGCTTGAAACAGGCAATTAAGTATATCTTAATATGTTAAAATAAAACTAAAATGTGGATCAATTGATTGGATATCTTAGAGTTGAGCTTTAACAAGGAATATATTATCTATAACATATGTGAGTCCAAGCAAATATTTTCTTCATTTCCCTCAGCTTTTTTTATTTTTAAAACCTACAACAATAATCTATCTGGGGATAGATGTTTATTATGTTAGATTGTTCTGGTAAGAATACTCACATTTATTAGATAGATAGATAGATAATCTTTATTGTCATTTTTTACTGTGGGCGTAATGGCACACATTAAAAATGAAATTTAGTTGCTTGCTCTCAAAGTGTACACATACATAACACAGATTTAAACATACTATATACAACATACGTATAGACTTATACCCTTACATATAAGTAACATATAAGTATTAATCACTATTCATCTTGAATACATAGCAGAAGGAGGAAGCTTTAGAGTTCACAAGGTTAATACTGTATGGCACAAAACTGACTGAATATGAATGTTCTGCTTCAGATACCACGGAGCCTCTTCCCAGAAGGTAACAAGGAAAACAGGTCATGAAGAGGATGTGTAGCATCTCAGACAATCATACGGACCCTGCTCAAGCAATGCTTATGTGCTATGCCCTGGATAGAAGGGAGGTAACTGCCAATAATCTTTTCAGCCATCCTCACCACTCTGCACTGCCTTTCTGTCTTAAGCAGTGATGCTTCCAAACCAGACTGATTCTGCATGACAGGATGCTCTCTCAATCGTCCCTCTGTAGAAAGTGGTAAGGACAGGGGAAGGAAGATGAGTTTTTCTCATACGACACAGAAAACGCAGGCACTGCTGTGCCCCTTTCACTAGTGTCTCACTCTTAAGTGACCAAGAAAACCTACTTGTTAACTGCATGCCCAGGAATTTGATGCTGGTAACCATCTCCACAGATGAATCATTAATGCACAGAGGAGTGTGGCTGTGCCTACCTTTTCTGAAATCAACAATGATCTCTTTGGTTTTTCCAGTATTTAAAACTAAGCTGTTTTCCTTACACCAGTTCACCAAACCCTCAACCTCCTTGCGGTAGGCACCCTCATTGTCATCATGAATAAGGCCCACTACTGTTGTATCATCTGCAAACTTCACAGTATGGTTGGTGGCAAACCTAGCACAACAGTCATGGGTCAACTGGATGAACAGCAGCGGACTTAGAACGCAGCCCTGAGGAGAACCTGTGCTCAAGAAAATGGTGTTAGAAATATTTGTTCCAGCTATATACTGATTATAGTGAGAAACTTGTGAACACTATTTTTGTTGTATTTTATAAGATGTATAATAGTTCAAAAACACCATCAAATTGACATAGCTCATACTATTACAACTTTAGTTTGAAAAAAATGGCTATGCAATTTGAAACAGTGACACCTATCTGAGAACAATTATATAACCTTACATCTATCAAGATTAAGGTGTGATATTGTCTTAACTATGTTAAGCAACCAATCTGTATCTGAGAAGCACAAAATCAAAGAACATAGAGTCTTCTTGGTCCTGAAATAGGATTGAATTGAATTGAGGGAGGAGGAGTAATATCAAATGTCAGTCCTACATAGTACTTTCTGTTCTAGTTTATAGAGTGGTCTGCTTTACTGCTAATCCCAGATCTCCTCAATACCTGAAGCATATTTTTTTAAAAAATCAGTTTATAGAAAAGGAACAATTACCACTTTCTGAATCTGAAAATGAGATGAAGAGATTCTGTTTCAATCACTAAAGTCACATATGAGCTTAAATGATAAACTATATTGTGATTATTTAATTATGAGAAAAAAACAATGCCTTGCACTTAAGAGACTCTGGGCAGTATATAGTACAACATTGATATAAAAGAAATACGCAACAAGAGTAATCATATAAAGGTAAAGGTTCCCCCGCACATGCGTGCTAGTCGTTTCCGACTCTAGGGGCCAGTGCTCATCTCTGTTTCAAAGCCGAAGAGCCAGCGTTTGTCCGAGGATGTCTTCCATGGTCATGTGGCTGGCATGACTAGATGCCAAAGGCGCACGGAATGCTGTTACCTTCCCACCACAGTGGTGCCTATTTTTCTACTTGCATTTTTACATGCTTTTGAACTGCCAGGTTGGCAGAAGCTGGGACGAGTAACAGGCACTCACTCTGTTACGCGGCACTCGGGATTCGATCCACCAAACTTCCGACCTTCTGATCGACAAGCTCACTGAGCCACCACGTCCCTTGTAGTAATCATATACTGCTTATTAAATCATCATCATAAGAAGGCAGAGCAGATAAGACTTGATGATAGTTAAGAACAGGAAAGATGAAGAAAGAGACAGAGGGACTAATTCTGGCTTCAGAAGACCAAAGCATATAAAACCAGAATTGCGAAGACTGCAACAGACAGCAAATATTGCCTTTGCATAAAAGCTGAAGAAACAATGGACCTCATAGCTGTTGCAAGAAGATCACACATACTGATTACAAATAACTCTGACAAAATAGTAACAATGGTACACTGAAATATCTGCAAAAAATATCACTTGCAAGCAAGAAGTGGATGGGAATGCAGAATAGACAAAGCAAAAGAAAATAAAGACGCTAAAGTAGTCTGGGAATTTAGAATTCAAACAGACAAACACCACCTAACATCCCAAACTTAACAATTATTGATGAGAAAAGGCAAAAAAGTCTGGATAGTGGATATTGCAGTACCTGGAGACAGCAGACTAGATGAGAAAGAACTGGAGAAAAATAATAAAACACAAAAATCTGCAGGTAGGAGTAGAACGACTATTACCAATAGTAATAGATGGCTTGGGTGCAATCCAAAAGTATCTAGAAAACCATTTGAACACCATCAGCATTGACCAAATCAACGGGTAAATTACAAAAGGCAGCTTTATTTTGAAAAGCTTACATCCTGCAACACCATCAAACAACAACATCTCCCTATTCCAGGTCCCCATTGGGAAGGACAAAACTGCCGCCAGTTCAGTTTAAACATCTGGCTGTGCATGGATCCATGACAAAAAAGAAGAAAATGGTAGAAATGCAGAGCCACACTTTAACTATTCTCAGAGCACAGAAACAGGAGGAATTAAGCTCTTAAGAGAAAGAGGAGATTTTAGCACATTTATTTTTTTATGTTTCTGCATGTTAAGCCAGAATTCTAGTCAAGATTAATGAAAATAAACCAGACTATTTTATTGGCAGAACTTTCAACAGACGTTTATGCAGTTTGGAAAAGTGTTTAGTTTTATGCAGTTTGGGGATAGAGAACTTTCTTCTTTCTTTGTTTTCTTTATCTGTAACCCAAAAGACGACACCGAATACCTGAAGGCCCTGCACCACTAAAAGAAGAATAGACAAAACATATAATCAAAAGTTCTGGCTAGGACCTAACTTCATTTACCCCAATTTCTAATTGATTTCCTATCTGCATTTGTGATTATCACTATGCAGGTGTGTTGGAATTTGAAAGGAAAAGTGTGTTTCCTGGTACAGAACAACAGCTTCTTTAACAAAACAAAAAAAAAACATATTTCCCAAGGATTGTGCCACCGTTAACAGCCATGCAATTCTAAAAGAAAAGTGTAGCTATTTTAATGAGTTGGCAGACAAATACTGTGCATGTCTGTCAATCCAAAATGCTGAACTGTCTTCCACCCATTATTTTCTCTTACACATAAAAGCCCTATCAACCCACGACATACAATTTGACATGCATGTGGTATCCCTCTCTTCTTTTGACATAAGCAGCAGCCAAAAATGGAGGGAAAAAATCAGGAAGGAGAAGGGTTATAGGAAACAGTGCTAGAAAAGAAAGAACCAGAAGGAGATAAGAGGAGGGTGAACAATCTTAGGCTTCATAGAAAGGGTTACACCCATCAAGCAAACAGCTCTTTAGCAGGTAGCAGTGGTATTAACAGTCATTGGCACCTCTTTTGGTCTTGCAAAGTGATCTGCTCACCTTATAGTTTAAAACCTTGTCTTCCTATATGGTTAAATGGATTTTATTTTCTCATGCTTCCTAAAAAATGAAGTCTAGAAGCAATGTTTCTTCTTGTTAGCATTAAAAGGAACATGCAAAGTTTTGTAATGCGCGCCGAATGTCTGAAAGTTAAGAACATTCCTGATGCTGCAGAAAAGTAACCCATTTTAAAATCATTAAAAACCCATTGTATGTTTATTCTCACTACGATGTGTTAATAACACTTTGAGCTATTAGTGAGTATCTGTTGTGCGTTTGCAATAAGCTATATTGCTAGGTCAGCATACATGTTACTATCTTGTGATAAATGAGTGGTATTAACATACTAGGGCATAAATAGATTAAAAATATCTTAGGATATCAGCTTTTTTATTGTATATTTCAGCTATTTCTTCTTTTTTTGGAAAAATTATGAGTCAAGTGTTAAATAATTTATGACTTCACATTTACAACTAGGATTACCTTGTATTGATCTCATTGCAGTGTGGACTATTAATATAGATATACAGTGCTTTTTTTTAAAAAAAGGTGCCAGAACTCTCATCTTGTTAATCTTTTATTTATATAATTTTATTTATATATTTATTTATATATGTAATTAAAAAATTACATATTCAATTCTTAATGCATCTTTCAGGCAGGCATTCACCAAATAAACTAGAATTTGTTGTGAGCATCTCCTTAAATACAAACAGCTCATAAGCCGGACCTATTAGCAACCCCATTATTAATGGCTTGTACATACCATTTTAAAGATATGATCACATTGGTTCAAGTACCGGTAAATGAGATACTCCTATAACTCAAAATGGATGCTATTAATTCATCCCTGCCAAAATAGTTATTTTCATCAGACTTAGTTCATGATGAACTTAGAACACTATGTTCTGTTTTATCAAATTAATAGGGGTGAAAAATTGTGGGATAGCTTCCCCATGTTTATATACTACAGGTGGGTATAGTAAAGATGGAATATTATTTTTTTTTGCTTACTTGGCAAATTATGTGTTGCACTTTAATAGAGGAAGAGACAACTTTTGGATATATAGTATGACATATATTGAATTCCTTTTGGAAGGACTAACAGTGGGAGATAATAGATGTCTAATACAAGTGCATATTTATTTATTTATTTATTGATGGGATTTATATCCCGCCGTATCTCCCGAAGGACTCAGGGCGGCTAACAACAAAACATATAATAAGTACAGAAATCAAGATAAAAATAAAATTAAAAACATCTGTGCAATAAATTAAAATTAAAAACTAAGAAATAAATTAAAAATTCTAAATATAATTAATTAAAATGCCTGTCAGTCCAGGTCAGCCTGGTGGAAAAAGGAGTGTTTTGAGGCCGCGGCGAAAGGATTGGAGATTTTGGGCTATCCGAAGCTCAGGGGGGAGCTGATTCCATAGGGCTGGCGCTCCCACAGAGAAGGCCCTCTCCCTGGGGGTCGCCAGCCGACATTGCCTAGCTGACGGTACCTTGAGGAGGCCTTCTCTGTGTGAGCGTACTGGACGATGGGAATTTGTTCCCGGCAGCAGATGGTCCTGCAAGTATCCCGGGCCTAAGCCATGCAGGGCTTTAAAGGTAAGTACCAGCACCTTAAATCTCACCCGGAGGGCAACTGGTAGCCAATGCAGCTCACGCAGGAGGGGTGTAATATGGGAGTATCGGGGTGCTCCCATCACAACCCGTGCAGCTGCATTCTGCACCAGCTGAAGCCTCCGGGTGGTCTTCAAGGGCAGCCCCATGTAGAGAGCATTACAGTAATCTATACGGGAGGTAACGAATGCGTGGGTGACTGTACGTAGGGCATCTCGGTCCAAAAAGGGGCGCAATTGGTATATAAGGCGAATCTGTGCAAATGCCCCCCTAGCCACGACTCCAGTATGATCTTCAAAACTGAGTCGTGAATCTAGGAGGATGCCCAGATTGCGTGCTTTATCAATGGGAGGCAACATCTCTCCTCCTATAGTCAAAGATGGAACCTCTTGGACTAAATGAGATGACGGTATGTACAGCCACTCAGTCTTGGCCGGGTTGAGTCGAAGCCTGTTTTCTCCCATCCAAATCTGTACCGCTTCCAGGCAACGGGACATCACATCGAGGGCATCACTGGGTTGGTTCGGGGTGGAGATGAATAGCTGGGTATCATCAGCATATTGATGGTATTTCACCCCGAAGCCACGGATGATCTCTCCCAGCGGCTTCATATAGATGTTGAACAGGAGGGGCGAGAGCACCGATCCCTGAGGCATATGCTGCCTTCAACATATATGTGCTTAATTGATGGAATCATGTTACTGACAAGATAATGAATTACAAAAAAATTGTTATTAATACATAAGTTAAACATTTTGTTTCTATTCCTTTACAACTGCTGATAAAAAAATAGCCTGGCTGTGTTCAAATTATACACCCAAGAGAACAGGCTTAGGTAAGAGGGAAAGTGTTACAATTCAATTTATTTATGAATATGAATGAATATGTCCATAATTGCCCAGTGTATTTTAACAATGATATAAAACTGTGCTATGAGGAGCTTACAATTTACATTTCTGATTCTTGGGGAATTAATGACAGAAAGAAAATGGATTGAAAAGAGTAGATGCAAAAGTAACATTAGATAAATATGAGAAAATATAGTTGCATATCCTTAAGTAATTTATGAAAAAAATGCTTAAGATTACCACTTCAGATAGACGTACAAAATCTGCAAGAATCCAGATAACCACTAAAATAGTAGCCATGAGACACATATCCTGGCTGAGGGAGTAAAGGAGACTATCTTTTAGAAATCTAACTTTCACTGTCAGGGGCCATTGACGACCACCTCCTGAACTTGGAGCTAAGTAGGGTCACATCTAGTTAGTGCTTGGATGGCTGACTGTCAAGAAATCTCAGAGATGTAGGTTAGATTGGGGAGTTGGGGGTGGGGGGTGGGGGGTGGGGATGTAAGGACACCATAAAGGAGACAATGCAAACCAGTTATATACTCTTGCAAAAATAAAGTGTACCCAGATGCCTCCATGAAATAAACAAGAGAGGGCTTTAACTGAAGAAAAGTTTACCTTGCTAATCCTGCATGGTTCTAAAATTAGATCGGGCTGATGTAATCATGCCCTGGCGCAAACTAATTGCCAGCACCAGCCTGCAACCCGCCTAAATGCAGGGATCCGGCGACTGACAGGCACGGCCAGTGTTGTAATTCACAGGACCTTTCACATCTGCTGCTAAGCTGTGGCTTGGGCGGCCTCGCCTGCCTCCTCTGAACTTTGCTCACAGCCGACACCGCAGCAGCAACTCCCTCTGCAGAAGGAGAACAAAGAAAGACCCTATTGGCTTTCGAAAGCCAATAGAAGGAGTAGCACAGCTTGTGCAAAAGTTGAAAAAAATCCGTCAAAAAAAGGTGCCGGAACGCCGTTCTGAGCGTTCTATGAGAAAAAAAGCCCTGTGGATATATAATATTCATCATTTAAGTTTGCTGTTTATATGGGTATGAAATAGTGATATAGGTGAAAGTCAGATTTCCTGTCCGTTACGTAGATTTGACACAGGCAGAGGAAGATGGGTCTAGGACCCTCATTTTTCAGGCCTGTGTAGAATGGTTGAAAATAAATTTCACACCAACAACTTACTTTCTTTCACATCTATTTTCAAAAACATTTTTTACATAGTCATTTCTGATAAAGTACAAAAATGTTAACGTTGCTAATGGAATACTTGTGGAATTGTACAAATAAACTACTGAGCAAGTAGTACTGTTAGAAAAAGTTGCAAAAATATTTTTTTAAATTGATACTGAGCACAAACTTCAGGCATTTTCATTTTATAATTAATACTCTTCCATGTATATTCTGTCTTCAGCATGGTGAAAACTCCTTAATACTTTAGGGTATTTGGAGGAAGGTTCAGATTCTTGTAACTTCCAAATTAAATGTATAAATGTATATTTATCCAACAAATGTTGGATAAATGTTTAAAATACATATATAGAAAAGGAAGGATGAAGCAGAGAAGAGTAATAAACAAGTATATAAGAAGTGCTCAATGATCATTCTGATTTCAAAGTACCTGAAATTCAGAAAAAAAGATCCCAAATTATTTTAACCATATTTATTACATTTATAGTTAAAGAAATATGAGTTTTAATTATACTGGTTTTGATATATATATATATAGGAAAACTAGTTTTTATCTTGATGAAATACCTATCCTGTAATATAGATAAAATGTGTACATTGTTACTCCTCTTTAATCATATTTGTATTCAATTTTTTATTTCATTTGCATTTCTTCTATTTTTCCATCATAATGTTATTATACTTGTTATTATAAGCAATATTCATATAATTCATTCCACAAATAAGGTTCAGATAATAAGTTATAAGCCTAGGTTAAGTTAAATCTGTTTCACTTAATGGTGATTTGCATTCTTTTTCTTTTTTCTTTTCTTTTTGTTTTGAGAGGGGGAGTAAATAAATATGCTAAAATTAAATGGTACTTATTTCCACACAGGCTGATATAATATTGAGTGTCTCTAGCATAGGGTTAACATGTTGGAGGTCCTCACTTACAGCCTTGGCAACTAAAATGTACGGTAATGTGCCCGGTCTTTCTTTTTAACTTCTAAATAAAACTCGGTTTTCTTTCAAAGGGCAACGGTGAGTAGGGCAAAACAGATATGGTAAATGCAGTCAAGCATTATTGAAATGCAATGCAATTCACCTGGCAACAGTTTAATACTTGCATTTTCTCAGTTTTATTAACTTCTTCCCTGTTTTCACAATACTGATCCGCAGCAGTATATATTGCTATTTAATTTGATTTCAATTAATTTATATTGTACAAAAAGGCTATTCATAGGGTTGTTTTTTTTGCTCTATTCATCTCTGGCAGTAAAATAAGTGAAAATAATTAAGCCCAAAATCACTTTGTACTACTTTAGGACAGTGGTATCTTGTCCAAGATGTTTAAAAAGGTATGTTTAAATTTTGTTGGCATATTTATTACTTGCTAGTAAAGTCTACATGTTTTAGAATTGAGGCAACTGTTTAAAGGTAGTCTGTTTAAAGGATTTTGGGTTTCTGTGGTGTTTTAGTTTTAGTTGTGGAGAAAATTGAAGGCAGGAGTATTATCTGTGTTTAAGTTGTGTACATCTATGTGTGTGTGTGTGTGTGTGTGTGTGTGTGTGTGTGTGTGTGTGCTGTTCTATTTGTTATTTGATTCCATCTATCTATCCTTCCATCCATCCAAGAAAAAAATATGATGTATTTGTTTCACTGTTAGTTGCTGTATTTAATTTATAAATTCATAAAATTTTAATAAATTGTGATACCAGAAGGAGAGTGTGACAAGGTAAAAATTAAAAGCAGTGAATAAACTTTATTTCTTATTTTTTATACATGTTTGAAAATGGAGAAAAAGTTCAGAGAGAATTTTATGTGGGAGGAATGTCAGAGCCAGCAAAAAAAAAATTAAACAAAAAAGTCAAGATTTTATACTTCTGTCATTGAAAAACTATTTAAATTGTTAAAGAAATAAATCATTATATGCATTGTCTAATTTTCCATGTCAAGTTTTCAAGACATGAACAATGCATAGCGATTTTAGTAGCACATTAATAAGCTAATCTTTTTTTATAGCTGAAGTGTTTTTCTAAAAAAAATGGAAGTAAATTAACCACAAAAAGAGTCTAACTTTTGTTTTCATGCTGCAGAAACTGGAGAAGTTTTGAACAAAGCAGCTCCTTCACCATTGCATATAATGGCTCAACTTGTTGCTAGCTAGAATAATATGTCAGTATTTTTTTTGGGGGGGGGATTTAAGAGAAATTCATCTTCAATTTAACTTTAACACTAACCCTAAATTTGATGCTGTGTTTGTTAAGTTTTACAAGACATGTAGTCCTCGACTTACATTTAGTGACCAATAAAAGTTAGAAAGGCACTAAAAAAAAGTGAGTTATGACTGTTTTTCACACTGTTGCAGCATGCCCAGGGTCACGTGATCAACATTCATATGCTTGACAACTGACAGTTATGAGGGTTGCAGTGTCCCAGGGTCACATGATTACCTTTTTTGACCATCTGACAAGTGAAATCAATGGGGAAGCCACTTAATAACCTTGTTACTAACTTAACAACTACAGTGATTCAGGTAAGAACTGTGGCAAGAAAGATCATAAAATGGAGCAAAATTCACTTAACTCAAGGTTAGCAACAGAAATCTTGGGCACAATTGTCATAAATTGAGGATTACTTGTATCTGTTTAGTCTTAGTAGTTGTGATTTCAGTTTCACTTCTTTTGGCTGAAGTGTAAATGCTGAAATCCTACTGCATAAAAAAATATTTATAAAAGGTGATCCTAGGAAATACTACAGTATTTAACTATTAACATAAGATGCTTTCAGACCTTCATCAAACCTTGTATTTTTTATGAATTGCAATATCTAACAGTGCAAAACATTTAGAGAAATAAGACTATTTATTTATGATGGACATTTTACTAAGTGTGTTGGAAAGATATTTCTTTTTCAGAGTTCTGAGTCTTAAAATTGGAATTTTATTTTATTTTATTTTATTTTATTTATTTATTTTATTTTTATTACATTTATATCCCGCCCTTCTCCGAAGACTCAGGGCGGCTTACAAGCTTAGCAATAGCCTTCATTCTATGTATATGCCTGCTTGTTAAGGCTTTCACACACACCCCAAGCGGCATTATTACAAAGTCAGCTTAATTGCCCCCAACAATCTGGGTCCTCATTTTACCTACCTCGGAAGGATGGAAGGCTGAGTCAACCTTGAGCCTGGTGGGATGCGAACCTGCACTAATTGCAAGCAGCTGGTGTTACTTAAGGAGGCATTAGCCCACTGCTCCACCAAGGCTCTTTTGCCCCCCCTCCCCTCCGCCTCTCAATTTTAGACCCTCTCGCTTCAATTAAAGCAAACGTGACTCCTTCACGCAGAACTGACTCTTTCTTTAAGGCAGTTTCCCTCCCTCCCCCCCCACACACGCTTCCCCCGATACACGTAGATCTTCTCCTAGCCCTGCTAACTTTCCTATCTCGAACTATCGGGCGCGCTGGCCGCTCCCCGGACGAACCGCTCCACCTTCATCGGGGACAGTGGAAGCTGACAGAACTACCGCCGCACGGGAGCTCGAAACCCATCTCAGGTAGCCCCTCCTTTGCCTTTGGTTCAGCCCCGCCTTATTAAGCAGAGGGGGGGAAAGATAAGAGATGGAGGGGGCCGCAACAGGAGTAACGCTGGGAAGAGGAAGCAGGCAAGCGCTCCCAGGCGGCAAGAGCGGAGAGAATAGTACCTGGAGGGGTCACGAACTCTGACCTTTCGCCAAAAGGCACCCGCTTTCCCCCTCCCCCCACCTGCTTCCCCCCCGCTCCTACGCGCTAAGGCTCGCTAACCCCTTCAGTGCCGCTATCTCCGCCTTCCGCTCCCCCTCCTAGGCGGAAGGCGGTGGCGGCGGAGGGGGGGGGGCCTTCATGAACCAGGCCCAGCGAACCGTTACGAGGAAGCCACAGCCAAGCTAGCTTCGCCCAAAATCCTGAGGTAAAAAGACCGCCTTCACCCTCCCTTATTATGCTTGCAGGCATTAAAGAAACTTTAGTACTGAATAAAATATGATTATGTTATTTGTAATAAGAAATATATCAGGCTATTGAATAACCTGTTCAAAGCTTTTTCAAGAGTAGAGGAAAGACCGAAACTTAACAGTAATGCAAATGGCCAGCAATCAAATAAACATGGAACAGCATCCGTGAAGTCTACTGAAAAACTTCGAAATGTTTTAGAAGTTTTTATTGAACAAAGAGGAAAATGCCGATTTGTATTTGTGAGGATACTCTTTTTTGTTTCATATATCAAGATTTATATGTATAATAAAAAAACTTCAAGCAGAATGATAATGATCTTGTGATAATTAGCGCTTGCTGAGTTTCTGTTTTTCATGCTTTCAGTTGACGCTGAGACTGTGAAATCTCCAGCTATACATATTGCTAGATGAGTATGGTCTAGAAATGAATTTATACTACTACTACTACTACTACTACTACTACTACTACTACTACGGTCTAGAAAAGAATTTCTTCTACTACTACTAGTAATAATAATAATAATAATAATAATAATTATTATTATTATTTATATGTATAATAAAAATCTTGAAGCAGAACGATTCTTGTGATAATTAGCGCTTGCTGAATTTGTTTTTCATGCTTTCAGTTGACGCTGAGACTGTGAAATCTCCAACTATACATATTGCTAGATGAGTATGGTCTAGAAAATAATTTCTTCTAATAATAATAGTAATAATAATAATCACAACAACAACATCAGTACAATTTTTTTCGAGACTGTGCTCATATAGCAGTATGTACAGATTTCAGAATAAGAATGAAATACTGATGGAACAGACACTTTTTTTTCCTTGCAAGTATTAACTAAAAGAAGTAAGTCTGGCTTTGCCCACAGATTTTATACAAGAATTTTCTGTAATAATTTGAATATTTCTATCTCTTTTTATATATATGTATGTATATGTATATGTATGTATATATATAGTATATATATGTGTGTGTGTGTGTGTGTGTGTGTGTGTGTGTGTGTTTGTTTTCTGAGGTTTTCGCGGGTGTTTGTATGTGGATCTTTGGTCATTCGGGTTCTTTCACGCGTAGAATTGAAGGTGTAGGAGCAACGCTGAAGCCACCAGCCTGAGGATGACGGATGGGATTCCGTCGAAACGTTGCTCCTACACCTTCAATTCTACGCGGGAAAGAACCCGAATGACCAAAGATCCATATATATATATACATATATATATACATACATATATATATACACACACACACACACACACACATACATATACACACAAACACACACAATCCTTAATGCTTCCTTAATAAGTAATATCCAATGTATCTATTCTAATTCCTGCTGCCTTCTCCTTCCCTCTAACAAAACCCAGAATAAAAGATTTACATTCCATATGATTGCGTCCAAGTACAAATAAACCTATGGCCTCTGCTAGTAAAGAGATAAGAAATAATCCCAAAAACAATATTTTGCTTTGAACTAATTGCTCCTACTTATCCATCCTATTCTTACTTTTAAAATAAAATTTCTAATGGATCAGCTGTTGCTGGCTGATACTTAAGCCCAATGCTTTTTTTCTAAAAAAAAAAAAAAAGTGCCGGAACTCACATACGTCATACAACCCGCCTTGCCTACCCTGCAAGGTTCCATCCAAAAAGGGTGCCGGAACTCCGTTCTGGGCGTTCTATGAGAAAAAAAGCCCTGCTTAAGCCTAATCATTTTTTTCCTGAAAAACACTGTCTAGATTAGGATATAACTTGGTGGACATATATCTCTCTCTACATACCAGTCCTGTTTGCTTGTACTGTCTGAATATAATTTTTATTGCAGTTCTCTTTAATGACAGATGCCATATTAGTGCTTAATGGAATTGAGGTGAACATCATTTGTGACAGCATGAACTGAAACTACATAGCCTTTTTGATGCAGAACCTGTTCATAGATTGTTTTTAGTCTGTCTGAATTAAATGTAATCCCTTATTAAATGCAGTGTTTGTGGTATGTGGTATGTTTATTTTGTTAAGCGTAAATATAAATTATTTTCATGTAGCATAAGAATTGAAATTATGATCTGACAGTTTTTACTGCCTATCTGTAATCGACAGAGATTGTAGGATAAAACAGTGATTTAATTTAGTAGGTTAATTTAACTTTCCACGCTAGAAGTGTTCCACTGTAAATAGGCATAGATTGATAACACATTCTCTTACATTCTTTCTTTGATCATCTGTCTTCCTACATCCCTACACATTATTCATTATTAAGAATAGTTATAAAACACATCAGAAACTACGGTCAAGAAACAGTGCTCTTTGTAGGAGAATCTGGATGATAAGAAACCTGAATATCAGAAATGCAGCATATGAAATTTGGTCAATAATTACAAAATATTGCTGAATCTAAAAAAATATGTCATTGAAAACGGTAGAAAATTTAGTTTTTTAAAAGCTTAAAATTAAATCAGAAACTTAAAATTGTATGACTGTAATTTATCAGAAATCCAGTATAATGAATAAAGTAAAAGATCTAAAACATTTAACTAATTGTCTGTAGTTGGTCATTCTCTCCTGTGATGGTGATCTCAGTGTCTACCCCTATGTCTATGTAGCAAAAGTTTGCCACAGAATAATTATAAGTGAACTATAAATTATATTAAATTCCTCAGGGTAACCAGGGAAGTTATTTAATAATGGCTGGAGTGCTCCATCTGATCTACATATTCACTGCATCTTGGATACTGGAATTTTTTTGAGCCTAATAGAAAGGAGAGTGTTAAAACAAGCACTGGTAAAAGCCCAACTGTAATTGGAATAAGTTAGAGGATGCAAATATTTTGGAGGTGGTGAGCCTCTATTACCTTCAGTGATCAAGGAATCTTTGTGATATGGCTCAGCTCGTATTGCAACTCTTTGTCTCCAATCTGTCAGCAAATTAATTCATTGGCCTTAGCCAAACCCTAATTTAGCAGAAACTCAGGAGACAGACCAATTAGGCTCATTGTATTCATCACATGCATCCACTTTGTAGATTTACATTTATCACTTTTAATTAGGAAAATCAACCCACTTAGAGCTGCTGATTTTTAACCATATAAGTAGAATTATTTCCCAATTCCCTTCCTCCATCTTGGTGAGTCTTGACCAGCTTGTATGCTGTACTGGGCACCCATCTGGGTATCATAAATTAGGATTTTCAGAAACCCAGACTTCAATTTATCAAAACTAGAATCAGATCCCACCTATGTTACGTTGCAGAACATAGCTGGGCAGCAGATTTTGTGTCAATTCAATAGCAGCTGGGATAAAGCACCTTTATTGGCTTCAGTGCTGTATTAAAATGGCAGCTACATTGTTAAAGGCCATATTGGAAGCATAAATTAGAATAGGTTAGTAGACTTACAGCCATTCCTTAGTGACTGTTTGAAGTTACAGTGATAGTGAAAAAAATACTTACTGTATAACCAGTGGTGGATTCAGCCAGTTCGCACCACTTTGGCAGAACTGGAACAAAATTCAAATGTATCACTTAGCAACACCAATTTTGGGCTCAATTGCAGTCATAAGGCCTACCTATACCTCTTGTTACCATGTACGTGCTTTTACTAATATGAATACAGAAATATTGGCCTAATGATCTCTTCTGGCGCCAGATGGGAACCAGATGGGAGCTCAGGACTATAAACCTGAGTGCTAAACAACTTATAAGTATTGACATACCATGGTGAATTTCCTCTCCAAACACTGTCTGTGATGACTGAATAGAACAAGAGTTCCCCTATGCAAGTGTGTTGCTTCCATTACCTAATACATTTTTATTTTCTTATAATCCTGGCATCCGTTGTTCATTACATCTCCAGGATCTTCCCATGACAGATACTGCCATTCATAGTCATAGCTTGTCTCTCCCTACCAACAATACAGCAATCAGATTTTGAGTATAATCTGGTACGGTTAGAGTATCACATGGTAAGTCTTTGAGCCGTTCAATCAAGACATTTGAAATATACAAAAAGCAACATAATGTATACATTTCATACAGAATATACATAAATTACAAGCCACTTTTTTCAGTTAGATTAGATACGCCTGCTCTTCAAACTAAATGTTGGATGCAGTTGATTAGCTAAATATCCTAATATTAAAAAAAAATAGAGAAATTGTGAAAAAATGGTCCATGATAGACTGTGTGCATGCATATATGTATGCATTTATATATGTGTATATATTATGCAAAACAAATAATATAGTATAATAAGGGGACTGGTGAATAGTTTAAGCTTCTGAACAATTCTGACTTATTTTTTTCCTTGATATTTCAGTGGGTTGGTGGGTTCAAGTCACTTACAAAAATTCATCTGGAAGGAGATTCAGTAGAGAAGATACTATGGTGGAAATAAGTGAGATCTTCTTGTATGTACTTTGCAAACACAATCTAAACTATAATACTTTCCATCTATTCAATTAATCTGCTTCCAATTGGTCCATTGTAATTAATTTTTGATTGTAACATTATTTTTAAAAAAGATACACTCCTATTCTTTATTGGTTAATAGGACTACGCACTTCCTTCTGGAATGGTAATACAGAACATATATGAGCCCCCTTTTTTTCTGTTCAAGTAGCCAAGTTGTTTCTGGGATTATAGAACTGCTTCAGAAGCCGCTCCCAGAAATCTCCATGAAGTGTCCTTCACTTTTATTATTATTATTATTTAAATAAAGTGGTTGTGTTCATGTACATGCTGACAGAGACAGCCAGGAACAGTTTCTAAGGCAGCTAATCTAGTCTGGAAAATGACACAGCTTTAGAAAAAACAATGTCTCATAATGTGTTCCTGTGTATTCCACAGCTTCCTTTTTCTGAATTTGCATAGCTTATGTAATATGGGGAAATCTAAATGTCTAATAGTAATTATAATTTATTTATTTTTTTTCAGAATGGAATATATTTGCAGTAACATTAGAACTCTGTGAGCATTTTAGTAGCTGTTAAGTACCTCAATTATATGCTAAAATACATATTTTATGAATGTATTGCAAACTTTGGGCTGAATTGTTTTTAAAAACAGGCATTACTTTTTTTGTTATTTATACAGGAATCTTTCTCCAACATAAGAAGTTTTCTGTTTTCACACAGATCACAAATACATTTTTAGATGTTCCACATGCTAGGTAGACCCTGTTTAACTATGAAAGTAAACCAAATGTAAACATTGCTTCACCTGGACTCCATCTGTGATTCTCTTGTCTTCATAATCTGTCATCTGTTTTTCCTCTGTGAGTGCTTTTTCATTTCAGATGGGTGCTGTGTTATATATGTAAACAATCCTTTAATAGATATGTATATATGTTAACAGTTCAACTAATACGGCAGCAGCAAAGTGTATAAACTAAAAGCCTCCTGACAGAAAAACACGCGGGAACTTTGACAGCTGTCAAAGTTCCCCGCACAGCGCAGGCGCCACCACTGACAGCTCGCGGCTGTCAAACTCCGGACTACGAGGAAGCCTGAGCTGTCAAAGCGTCCACCGCACAGCGCAGGCGCGACCACTGACAGCTCGCGGCTGTCAAAACACCAAGCCACGCGGAAGCCGGAGCTGTCAACAGAAGACGACGCGGATTGGTCCCTGCCTGACACGGCGCCAAATTAAACACCGCTGATTGGTCCTCGCTACCAGCTGCCGGCTATAAAAGCCGGACAAGTTATTCTATGTTTGCCTTGCTCTTAATAAACCTGTTGTTAACTAGCCTGTCGTCCCGAGTGGTCCTTGGCTACTTCACTGGCGACGAGGGTGGGATCGCTCCGGAGCTGAAGTCACGGCCGAGGAAGGGAGTTCCCGGCAAGAGCTGTCACGGAGGTTTTAACTTCCATCGGAGCAACCCAGGACCGGACGACATGGCAAACTTCGGCCGTGTGAGGGAGTTTGATACCCGCCATCCCGAGAGATGGCAATCACACCTCGGCCAAGTCGAGGGATTCCTCCTCGTCAGTAAAATCACTGATGACCGAGCAAAGGCCGCCGCTCTGCTGTACATCAGCGGGCCCCCGTTGTACGATGCAGCCGTCGGGTTGTTCAGCCCAGTGCCCATCACTGAAGTCTCCTACGCGGACCTGGTGGACCAGCTGAACAAGTACTACATGCCGGCTCGTTCAGAACTATACTGGCGAGTACAATTCGCACAAAAGAAACAACGGCCGGACGAGCCCGCCAACGAGTTCATCGCCGGGGTCAGACACGCTGCACGGAACTGCTGTTTCCCCGACCTGGAAGACCGCATCAGAGACCAGGTGGTGATCGGTCTGAGGGACGAGAGGCTTCAGAAGAAACTGACGTCCAAACCCGACATGAACCTGGCTGAGCTGACCAGGGAGATCATGGCGTACGAGCACAGCCACAAGAAGAAGCCGACGATCACGACCCTTGAGACCCCCGCGACCGTCTACCAGGAGAGCGCAACCTTCAGCGACAGCGGAGAGTCGGTTGATTTCACCGATGGAGAAGCCCTACAGCGCAGAATGGAGCACCGGCAGCCGAGGAGGGGCAACACATCGGACAGCCGGAGGTCCAGGAACCCCCCACCGCCACCACCTCGTTACGAGCAACGAGCCGCCTGTGCCAGCTGCGGGGGCAACCATGCCAGAGGAAGCTGCCGCTTTAGGAACGCGAAATGCCACAATTGCGGGAAGACTGGCCACATCAAGCCGGTGTGCCGCAGCAAGGGTCGGGACAACATCAATGAGGTGGAGGCAAACCCCCCAGGTAGGCCGGCTGCCCAGGCCAGCAGGGAAACCCCACCAGGGCCCCTGGTAGAGACAATTGACAGGGTAAACAGCATAAGCTCCAAGGTTAAGATTTGGGTCAGAATTCAGGGGGTGCCCTGCCAGATGGAAGTAGATTCAGGGTCAGCAGTCTCCTTAATTTCGCTGACAACCTATCAGGAGATCTGTCAGCAAGGCCGAGGACAAATTCCCCTGAAACAAACTCAGGTACACCTAGCTGACTTCCAGAAAACCCCCATTCCGTTGGAAGGGAAAGCCAAGGTCGTAGTGCAGTACAAGGGGTTCAAGGGTCCCCTGGAGGTTTTAGTTACACCAGGGAACCGTACCAACCTGATAGGACTAAACTGGTTCAGTCCACTAGGCATCGCCTTAACGGGGGTTAACACCATTCAAACACCCAGCCTAGAAGTCACATATTCAAGGACGGTACACAAAGACCCATAGCCTTCTATTCACGCACTCTGACCAAAGCTGAAAGAAACTATGCACAAATTGACAGGGAAGCCCTAGCAATAGTAGCAGGGGTCAAAAAATTTCATGATTACCTGTATGGAAGACCATTTACTATATTTACGGATCACAAACCCCTGCTAGGCATATTCACTTGGAACAAAACTACTCCACAAATTCTCTCTCCGAGAATTTTAAGATGGTCAACATTCTTAGCAGCCTATTCCTATCAACTAATACATAAACCAGGTAAAGAATTGGGACATGCTGACTGCCTCAGCAGACTGCCCATACAAACCAGGGACGCAGACCCAGCCCCAGCCAGCCAGATTTTAGCAATCTCCCAACTGCCAGAATGCCCCCTGACTGCAAACGTCATAGCTAATAATTCTGCCAAAGATAAAATACTTGCCAGAATCCTCAAATGGGCCACAACAGGATGGCCAGCTCAAAATCCACAACCTCAATTCCAACCTTATTATAACAGGAAAAATGAGATCTCAACACATAGAGGATGCCTGCTGTGGGGAAATAGGGTCATCATACCAGAGAAAAACATAGACCAAACATTACAAATTTTACACGAAGGACACCCTGGAATTGTAAAAATGAAGGCGATGGCTAGAAGTTATGTGTGGTGGCCAGGCATAGATAAACAAATAGAAAAATATGTGGGTGGGTGTTATACCTGTCAAGAGACCAGGAATGAACCACCCCAGGCACCAATCCATAAATGGGAGACTACAAGGAACCCTTGGTCACGTATACATATAGATTTTGCTGGACCCATCCAAGGCCAAAGTTTCTTAATTGTAGTAGACAGCCACTCTAAATGGCTGGAAGTCACACCCCTTAGAAAAACAACGTCCCAAGCCACTATTCAAGCTTTACGAAAAATATTCGCTACACACGGCCTACCTGACACCATGGTTTCTGACAACGGACCTCAATTCACCTCTCGTGAATTTCAGATCTTCGCTATGAAGAATTGTATTAGGCTGGTCACGTCGGCGCCGTTCCACCCATCGTCGAACGGAATGGCTGAAATTATGGTACGATCCACAAAAGAAGCGTTAAAAAAATTCGTTAAAGGGAACTGGCAGAGGCGCCTCAGCCAGTTCCTCTTAGCACAACACACAACACCATGCTCTACGACCGGCAAATCACCGGCGGAATTAAGATGGGGGAGAAGGCTAATAACACGTCTGGACAGACTGCACCCCGACACATATCCAGAAGAAAAACAGCACCCCCACCCCGCCCGCACACTCAACCCAGGTCAATTGATTTGGGCACGATCATACACTGATAAAAACAAGTGGGTCCAAGGGACAGTAATAAAACAAACAGGGCCCATCTCATACCTTATAGCTACGCAAGCACAGGGCAACATACGCCGCCATATTGATCAGCTCAGACCCAGACAACCACCACACAATTCTGAGCAACCAACCAATGACAGCATACAACCCCCACCGGAAATGCTGCCTATCCCAAACCAGGAAGAAGAACACCAAAACGAAGATCCAGGACCAGACCACCCTCCACCCCTTCGCCGCTCAACCAGGAATCGTAGACCACCCACCTACCTAAAAGATTATCAGTGGGCAGGTTCAAACATCCAAGAGGAAGGAAACGCACCAGGGGAGGGGTAAGGGGTGTGTTATATATGTAAACAATCCTTTAATAGATATGTATATATGTTAACAGTTCAACTAATACGGCAGCAGCAAAGTGTATAAACTAAAAGCCTCCTGACAGAAAAACACGCGGGAACTTTGACAGCTGTCAAAGTTCCCCGCACAGCGCAGGCGCCACCACTGACAGCTCGCGGCTGTCAAACTCCGGACTACGAGGAAGCCTGAGCTGTCAAAGCGTCCACCGCACAGCGCAGGCGCGACCACTGACAGCTCGCGGCTGTCAAAACACCAAGCCACGCGGAAGCCGGAGCTGTCAACAGAAGACGACGCGGATTGGTCCCTGCCTGACACGGCGCCAAATTAAACACCGCTGATTGGTCCTCGCTACCAGCTGCCGGCTATAAAAGCCGGACAAGTTATTCTATGTTTGCCTTGCTCTTAATAAACCTGTTGTTAACTAGCCTGTCGTCCCGAGTGGTCCTTGGCTACTTCAGGTGCTTTTGTTATGTTCCCCTCCCCCACCAAAGATATACTTAGTGGTAAGTGACATTGCCAAATCCTCAAGTTCAGCCAGGCAGATTTGACAAACTATCAGCTGAGCTAAGACACTACCGATGATCAGGGTATGCAATTAACAGAGACAGCTTCATTTCACAGTGCTGTGACTCTTGCTTTACTACTTAGAACCTCACAGTTATGGATTTCAGTTAGTAGCCCCTCCAAGAAAAAATTTCCAGCAAATAAACCTGTCATATGGATATCAAAATTTTGTTTAACTCAACCATAAAGAATCTCCTTCTGTTCACGTTTGATTTAACCCCTGTCCTATGGTTCTATAGAGTTATTTCATCCCAGAATATTTTTAAACAGGAATCTCTCTTCTCTCTCTCTTCCTCCCTCCCTCCCTCCCTCCCTCTTTTCCTCCCTCCACCCACACCTATATTCACTCTTTTCTATACACACTAGTATTATTTAAAAAAAACATGTGGATTTTTTCATAGTTTTACATTTATACTCAATTCACATTATTATTATTTTTTAAAAAGGAATAATATAGGTTATTTTCCCCATAGGTAATAACCTTTGATAGTTTAGATGCTGGCACAGTTGCCTTTCAAAGCAATTACCCATTACTAGCCAGACCTATTCAAATATATTGCAACAAAGTCTTTTAAAATACCATTTTACTTTAGTATTTTCCATATTTGGTGATTTATATCAGATGTGAACATTTTACAAGTTAGCACTATTATTTTCAGTACCTTATTTAATGTTTTCAGAATAACTTTTGAATTCATTTATTTATTCATTTTGCGTACCATGAAATAACTGCTATTTCAATTTTCCCAAAATGGGTTGTTGTTGTTGTTTTTTTTAATAAGGGAGAGGGAGTTCCATCTTGACCAATTGATTTCCATTCAAGTATAGAATTAAGCTGTGATTGACCAGGTTCCAAAATCAAATGTATATTATATGTAACATTTCACTGTCTACTTCATGCTGAATGGTATATGGAACTAATAGCACCTATCATTAGAGCCTTCACTTTTTTGCTGGGACAGGAGGTTGTATCCATACTATTTACATATGTAGTAAAGTTAAATGGCCTCTCATCTGTATTGCATATGTCTGGGCAGCTGACAATACTTAAAAACAGATTAAAAACCACAACAGAATTATAAGTAAAATAAGTAGCAAGTAATAATAATTTGCAACAGGTAATAGAACCAAGAAAGGGATGCAGTGGCTCAGTGGGTTAGGACGCTGAGCTTGTCGATCAGAAGGTCAGCAGTTTGGCGGGTCGAATCCCGAGAGAGTGAGCGCCTGTTACTCGTCCCAGCTTCTGCCAACCTAGCAGTTCGAAAACATGTAAAAATGCAAGTAGAAAGATAAGGACCACTACGGTGGGAAGGTAACAGCATTCCGTGCGCCTTTGGCGTCTAGTCATGCCGGCCACATGACCACAGAGACGTCCTCAGACAAGCGCTGGCTCTTCGGCTTTGAAATGGAGATGAGCACTGGCCCCTACAGTTGGAAACGACTAGCACGCATGTGCAGGGAAACCTTTACCTTTACCTAATCGAACCAAGACACATACACTATCACGATAGTTAATGATCCACTCATCAATTTCTCTAAAACAGCTATTGACAATGGCTCTTAGAAGAATGTAGACAATTATAACACAGACTATTTTTTGTGTGCATATTTCCTGCATATATAAACTATTGCTTCCCATTGGGCTATAAAAGCAAGTGTTAAGAATTGAGTTTGATGGCCCAATCTTAGGTGATTAAATGAACTCCTGACCTAATTGAATTTATTTGCTAACCTCAGCTATTTCAGAATAGACATGATTTAAATTAGTAAACAGGGTTTTTTCCCCCCAGTTTTGTTTCTAACCTCCTCTTAGATTAAAAGTTCTGGGAACTGTTAAGGCCTTTTCTTCCTGACCTAAGATTCTAATGGTTTTGTGAATGGCAGATGGTATGAGATATAATCTGACTCCTCATTTATCCTCCCCTTCTGTTCTTTTCATTCCTTGACTGACATATTTTGAACAATAGACCATTTTGCGGACAAAGTTCTGGTGTCCTAAGTGCTTTCTCTTAGTAGATGTGACTTAACTTTTATTTTCATTCTAAGCTTTTCAGTCATCATGTCTTTAAATTAAAATTGCATTGTTAATCTGCTTACTTAGAAGTAAGAACCAGTGAATATAATAGACCTTCTGAATTGACATCTATAGGATTGTGCTGCCAATTTAATTTAGTTACACCATACGTTTTTGTAAGCTATTTGCCATGGTGGAGATTTGCATATATATTAGCTTTGTCATCATGTGATGATTTGGATGTAACTAAGATGATTTGATGTGTTAGCGCAAAAAAGGTAATAGTAAAATTGACTGGATATGGGAAAAGGCACACACACACACACACATATATATTGAGGAATAATGAAAGAATTGGTATATTAAGCTATGATATTTACGAGTAATCATTTTAAAATATAAAACTAAAGCAAGACCTTTTTCCGGCAGAGACATTTCTCTATTGGGTAAACAATAGTGAATGAGTCAATTTTGATAGACATTATGAATATATATGACAGTTCCAGTATTATTCTCCGGAAGGTGAAAAACATATCTGAGAAATACTTGACAGGTGATAGCAAACGTTTTGCTGGTGTGCGACCAGAAGATAGTTCTGTTTGAACATTTCATTCACATTATTGCAGAAGAACCATTAAAAGTCCTATGTATACTTTTGCATCCAGCGTAATTTTTTGATGGAAACTTGCAGTACATAGCTTTAAACATTATTGCCGTTTAAAGAAGTATATGGAAGATTGCTTAGTTGAAACTATTAGTATAACTAATTATCAGTGTTCAGACTTAATTCTCCCCCACCCTCTTAAGTCATTTATTTTTAGATTTCTGGGTCTTTTTCTTGCACTGTTTTTTTTCCCCAGGAGTCCAGTAAGTATGTTTTCCATACTGATTTAACTTGGGTATCTAGGTTGTATAATGGTTATGCTGATTTCTTAATGTTGGTTCTATTTTTTATTTTTTTATTTTTGTGCCTCAGCTTCTGAATGTGTGTGTTGTTTTTATGGTTATGTGTTTTAATGATTTTTTTACTGTTGTTAGCTGTCCAGAGTCATGAATTTGAAATAGGTGAATGTATAAAATGAATGAATGAATGAATGAATGAATGAATGAATGAATGAATGAATGAAAAGAAAAGAAAGAAAGAGAAAGAAAGAAAGAAAGAAAGAAAGAAAGAAAGAAAGAAAGAAAGAAAGAAAGAAAGAAAGAAAGAAAGAAAGAACGAAAGAAAGAAAGAAAGAAACATTTTATGGTGAGGTGGTTATCATTGTATAGTAGCTAGTTGTATTTCCTGCAGCTTGGGACACACGCCATATACAGATCTACAAACACATATTTATATATTAAATGCCATAGGAAGTATACTGTTATCTTTGTACAGTTATAGTAATAAGTGACTATAGTTGTAATGATAGTGACTACTACAAGAAACTAAAGACTGGCATGGCCAATGCATTTCTCTTGCACTCCCCTCCTAATTTGAAAACAATACTTTAGTTGATGGCCTGTCTTAGTAGATTCAGATTCAGCACAAATCCATTACTTTGATAACTTAGTTGGTCATTAATACTGTTATGAGGGACACATATTTAAAATAATAGATGTTTGTTTTATTTTCTATGAACAAAGCTGCTCTGAACCCTCTACCTGGAGTGCTGCTTAAGGAGCAGTCCGGGTAGATTTGTCTTATATACATGCTCAGAATACTGGGAAAGATTCCTCCAAGCAGCCAGTCTGAGTCTTCAAAACACTTGTCACTAGCACTTTGTCTCTTCAAATGTTTTGCACAACACAATTGTTTATTATTGTTGACTTTTTTCAGTTAACTGAACCAACTGTACTTGATTATAAAATGAATATTTCTTTTACTATGGGAGAAGGGATGAGATTCACATCTCAGATCATTACTAGCATAAAGATAATATGTAAAGAATGGTTATAGGAGTACAATCTTTTTTTAAAGATATTTCTGTGCTTATAGAATTGTGAGGGTAATATGATAGCAATAAAAATTGATATTAAAATTCATGCCATCTCAGATTGGTTATAAGCTGATGGAAAATACTGAAAAGTTTCATATCCTACTTTTGAAAACTGCATAAGGTCTTCAAGTACAGTGTTTTGAAAATCCTCAGAACAAATATGTAAAACAACTAGAATTAATATATATATATATTATATGGAAACAGGTTTTTGATTAAAAAAAATTGTCCAGAGTCATATGACTGTATATAAATTTATTAAATAAAATAAATTCATTTAATTCAATAAGTTCATTTATAAGCTGGTTTTAGAACAAATAAACCTATAAATCTGGACTGCAAGAGTCTGAATGAACACTAGATCAGGGGTCCACAACCCACAGTCTGTGGACCGGCACTGGGCCGAAGCATGCCAGAAACCGGCCGCACAAACAAGCGAAGGTCCCTCCGAGGTATGAGGGCAGCACATGAAACCACACCCCCTCCAGTCCACAGAAAACTTATCTCCACAGAACCAGTCCCTGGTGTCTAAAAGATTGGGGGCCACTGCTCTAGATGATAGGAAAGTGATATAGAAAGTCCTACCATTTTAGGGCGATCTTTTGGAATCCAGATTTGTGCATTCTGGTAGCTCTAAAATAATAGATTTCCACTTTCAGACAAAAATGTAAAAGTTTTGAATGTGTTTATTAAGAGCACGCATCATATTTTTTCTATATGCCTGATACTGTTTAAAGCAAGTTATATTTAAAATAATATCTGTTTGTTTCCTTTCTTAGCCTGCGGACGTGGATTCTATAAGTCATCTTCACAAGATCTGCAGTGTTCCCGCTGCCCAATGCACAGTTTTTCAGACAGGGAAGGATCTTCGCGATGTGATTGTGAAGACAGCTATTATAGAGCACCTACTGACCCACCCTATGTTGCATGCACAAGTGAGTTATTTTTGAATTGCTTGCTGTTGCTCAGCCAATCACAGTCATTGATTTCCCCTTCCCCCATTTAGTTCTGTATAGCACAAAAAGCAACAGCAGGAACATTTTCAAATGCATTTTGCAAAATAGCAAAACTGAGAAAGTTTAAAAGAAGCAAGGTAGAATCCAATAAATTTAATGGCTGTTTTTTTCAGCAAAACCTAAAGAAGACGCTGAATAAACACATCACTGAAGGAAGGAGAATATGATTCTTATAGATATTTTTAACATGATATATCTAAGGTGGCACAGCATCGAATTAAGAATTTCTGAGAAGAAAAATATGCCATTGGTGGCTCAATTAGTGAATATTTGCAGGCTTCTCAAAAACAAAGCTGTACCCCATGTTTTTGTAAATCACATTACAGAAGATTTAAAAAATAACTTGGATGGCAAGGCAATCAAACTGGTCAGTCCTAGAGGAGATCAACCGTGACTGCTCTTTAGAAGGCCAGATCCTGAAGCTAAAACTCAAATACTTTGGCCACCTAATGAGAAGGACTCACTGGAGAAGAGCCTCATGCTGGGAAAGGTTGAGGGCAAGAGAAGAATGGGAGGACAGAGAATGAGGTGGCTAGATGGAGTCACTGAAGCAGTAGGCGTGAGCTTAAATGGACTCCAGAAGATGGTAGAGGACAGGAAGGCCTGGAGGAACGTTGTCCATAGGGTCACAGTGGGTCGGACACGACTTCGCAGCTAACAACAACAACAACAAATTTATTTCAACTTAAGCATTTTGAAAGGAGCAGAAATTCATTTTGAGGAATTCTTTGTGAATCAGCTTCAGAGGCACATTAACCTATCTTTTAATTTCAGACAAGAAAAGCTGCAAAAGGTCTGCAGTAAATACATAGAAAGTGCCTTTGTTTCCTTAGTGGAAAATAAATATGGCTTCTTGTCAACTGAATTCAAGTAGGGTTTTTCAGTAGTGTGTAGTAGATAAAATGGAAAGTTTAAAGCCTGGCAAGCTTTAGCATGGGTAATTAAAACATGAGCTAAATTTTCCCTGCTGATTTTTCTTTCAATCTCTAATTCCCCCTCCCCCTCCCTGTTTTGTGTTTGTATTTAACAAAGGACCGCCATCTGCACCACAGAACCTTATTTTCAATATTAACCAAACTACAGTGAGTTTGGAATGGAGCCCTCCTGCTGATAATGGAGGAAGGAATGACGTGACCTACAGGGTATTATGCAAGAGGTGCAGCTGGGAACAGGGTGAATGTGTTCCCTGTGGGAGCAATGTTGGATATATGCCCCAGCAAACTGGATTAGCAGACAACTATGTCACCGTCATGGACCTGTTAGCTCATGCTAACTATACTTTTGAAGTTGAAGCTTTAAACGGTGTCTCTGACTTAAGCCGTTCCCAGAGGCTTTTTGCAGCTGTTACCGTTACCACTGGTCAAGCAGGTAAGTCATCATATTTTAGAATACATAGAACAAACAAAAATATATTGTTAACAACTGAGGAGGCATAACTCATTGCACACAAATGTATCAATCTCTACATTGCCAGTAGCACGTGATTGGTGTGATGCTGATTGCATAGGTAGCTTTATGTCAGAGCATTTGGGTTTCTGATTGCCTGACTTTTTCAAATTCTGAATGGTTGCCAGCCTGAATTTTGATGCAGATCGACTAGCTTACTAGTTAGGCTAGTTTACTAGTTAGCAAAAAGGCAACAAGTATGCTTGCCTTGGCATCACCATTTTGGTCAATGACTTTAAATCAAATCTGATAAATAAAACATCTCTTTCTGCTGTGTGGAATAAGATAGAACTGTTAGCTTTATATAAACAATGTAACGGCTGGGTAATTTGCAGCTCCATTAATTGAAATAGATAAGTTAAAGGTTTGCTTAAATTTGCTTCAGTGGGGCTACAAAGTGCTTAATGTTGGTTGAATTGTCCCTTATGAGTTTAAATTATTTTTGCATGTGTCCTTAATTTATTAAGGAATGACTAAAACAGAAATAGCATGATTTACTAAGGCTTTCACTGTTCAATCAATGTGCCTTTTTTATACGTAGTATCGCCATCTAGTATTTTCAGTTATATTTAATTTTGAAACAATTTGAAGCCTTCAGTAAATACCTGATTTACCATGGTACATTCAGTATTCAGTCTTCTTCCAAGATTATGCTATTTTGTAGCTTCAGTTATTTTATGATGAAACTGAGTGAGACTATAACAATTATTCTTTGCGGCTTATATTTATGATAATCTGACAGGTGAAATGTCAGGCAAAATAACATCAAACTAGAATGTCCCCAAAGGGAAAAAATGTGGTTTTAGTGATTTTGCATATTGAAATAGAAAACTTCCTATTCAGGTATGTGAAATAATAAATTGCTTGTTGATAAAATGGTGATCTGAGAATGCTGTGCTTTTCGTGCCTTTTTTATTGTTGTGGCAGAAGAGATTGGTAACCACAGCTGCTTTTCTGAGATTCAGTAAAATTCCTATGTGAAGTATTTTTTTCAAGGTTCAGGTGAATAACTTTGGACATGTGAATATTGAATATTAAGTTATGTTTATAGCAGGCAACCTATATTCAGAGAATAACACAGGATCTACATAAGAGATTAGATGAATTCTTTTTCTTTTGTTTCATTATTTCCTTTTGTTTTCCCATCAGTCCTCAATCAAACATTTATGCAACCATATCTTTCCAAATGTTACTGGCAAAGAACATCACATATGCAATTTCCATGTAATCCACTCTTTCAATGTGCCTCGTTTCACGTCATGCAATAATTCTTGGAATAATTTTAATGCAGAACTTTCTATTATTAAGCAAAAATGTTCATGCATGTGACCTGTCAGTAAATAGTTAATATTTCTCGTAAGTAGTATGTGTCAATTAGTCACATTTCTTTGCTTATGATAGTTTCTCCTTGCTCCAGTTTAAAAAATAATCTGAATAAATAAGAAGGAAAATATGCATCATCAAACTAAATTAAGTATTGAATTAAAGGCCTTTTCCAGCTGTTGAATTAGAGTACAATAATTGGTGTAAATTTTACCAGTTCATATCATGTTTCATTGCCTCTGTTTCAAGCCACCACAGTCACTTGATTTTCCTTCAATGCATGATGAAAGCTGCCCTTAGACAGAACATAGAACATAGAATCAGGGCTGGAAGGGACCTGGGAGTCTTCTAGTTCAGAAGTCCCCAGCTTTTGGGCACCAGGGATCGGTTCCATGGAGAGAGGTTTTTCCACAGACCGGAGGGGGCGTGGTTTTGTCTGCTGCCTGCATCTCGTGGATGGGGCTTTGCTTGTTTGTGCGGACTGGTTGCTGGCATGCCGTAGCCCGTTACCGGTCCATGGCCTGGGGGTTGGGGACCCCTGTTCTAGTTCAACTCCCTGCTCAAGGCAGATACCTTATGCCGTCCCAGTCAAATGGTTGTGCAGTCTATTTTGAAAATCTCCAGTGATAGCATAAGGCCAATAGGGGAATAGCATAAAGGTTGGGGAGGGGGACTTGCTTTTATTGTAAAGTTAAGAATGACTTAAAACTGTCTTATTCATGCACTGGGGACAAAATAAAGATAAGATCATGAGAACTCAGAAATAATAGATGTTGGGAGAAATAATCTGATCCTTAACTATTATCCTTTTTAATACCGTTGCTTAGCCTCTACTTTTTGGGAAATGGGAATTGCAACACTGTGTTTGTGATTGTTAAGAACAAGATCTAACTTTCTTCATTAGAGAGTTTCATAATTTGGATTCTACCACACAAAAGATCCTGAACATTTTTGTCTTAAAGTTGAATCTACATATCTTAAAGCTGCCAAGTTTGGGAAACAGTGTTAGGCCCTTTATCAGTTTGTTTCTGCAACTTAGCTTTGTCCTCATCAGTTGTGTTCAGGCTCCCAAAGCTGTGTATCACTACTTATGCCTATCTGGGGATATCTCAGTAGAGCTTCTGAGGCATATACTCCTGTTATTCCTTTTAGAGTGCCTCTCGGATAACTCTCAACTACTCTCAGCTACCCCATCCTGAAGAAATTTCTGGGCAGACAGCACGCTTCCATTTCTCCTTTTCGATAAGAACTAAAGTATACCCTCTTAGTTTGCCCATTCTTTGCCTCTGTTTGGTCTATTCACCTTAAACTTATAGCTGAGGATTTTGACTTTTATCTGTACACTTGTATTATATGTTGTTCTACATTATTGTACGCCTTGTCTTGTGTTCTTACATTTTTATCCCTTGCTACATAACTTATATTTACTTAATGCAGACTGTAATATAGATTGATGGATCTATCCATTTTCATTTTGTAGGATTTATTTTCTGGACCTATGCCTAAAATAAATTATTTGATTTGATTTGATATCAGTAGCTGTGGAAAATTCAGGAGAATAAATCACAGTTTGCATAAATCACTGTATTCATACACTTTCACCCAGATATAGATATTTTAATTGAAAACAATATGAATAGAGATAGGCCTGGTCTATGATTTTGAGCAGTTATGCAATATAAAACCTTTCAATCACTTATGTCCTCCTAGATAGGAAGACAATCTGACAATAAATATTAAATTAATTTCAATCAGTCCACTACGAATTTATTTTTTAAAAAATAAATACATCTCCGATTAAAAAGGTAAGATTTATTTTAAAATATTTCTTAATGCAACCTTTTACTGGATTCATTAATTAATTATATTAATTATATTATTTAGGCCTAAACCTAACATTGAAGACAGTCATGACCATACTGTCTGTATCAACTGCAGCATTTAACACTTCATTTGTGAATTTACCATTTCTTCCCCTGGAACAAGAAAAATGAATTACAATGTGCAGAAGGATAAAACAACAAAACAGCCAACCAAATCAAAGGAAACCATTAATTTAGGACATTGGGGGAAAATGATGTTATCTCATGATAACTTGCTGAATTTAAATGTACATATGTATTTTGTCCATGGTTTTGTCATGTTGATAGCCAGGTTTTCAGAATACCAGTTGATGTTGATTTTTCAATACATAGACATCCTGAATCTCAGCATCAACAGAACTAAGGTCTTTCGGATAGTAAGCAATGTGCACTATGTTCAAAACAAAAAAAATCCACTTTATACATGAACCATTCTCTGTTATGTGCATGGAACAATTCATGCAAGAAACATTTTGTACATCCTTATTTAGAATCAATCGTTCAATCCCTTGTATATCATTTAATTTTGCTTATACTAAACTGTGTATGTTATGGTAATCCCTCTTCTCCCTATTTTACATCTTTTATTATATATTTTATTGCTTTGACCACCTCACTAATTTAAACATGATTTTGGATCCTGTAAGAACAAGTTTAAATAAACTCTCCCAATTTAGATTGTTAGCTGGGTCACTATATACATCCATCGGTGGCAGATTTTCCCATTTACTCCTACTCTCTGTTTTCTTTGTTTTAACCAGTTAATAGATCACATGAGAACCTCTTATTTCATTATTTAACTTAGGACTTTGCTGGCTTTGATGAACTTTGTCAAAATTTGTCAATCTGAATAAACTATCCACTCTGTCCACCAGTCTTTATTTTAAAACTTACTGAGATTCTCAAAAATTCTGAAAGGTTAGTGAAATTGAGCATCAGTGTTTGGAAGCGTCGTTGATTCTTTTTGTAGGAGTCTTGTCTTTACATGTATTTTTAATTAGGCATCTTTAGTGACTAAAGTTGCCTTTTAACTATGTATGTATTGAGTTTAGGCATCTAGATGCCCTAACCACAGTTAAGAACACTAGGCTTCCCATTTTGAATCCAGACCATTCTCTAGAGGTGTTGTTTATATTTGTTTCATGTTTGCTCATGCTTTCTAATCTTCAAGACTTTAGAGACAACTGGACAACCTAATAGGAAAAGTAGTAAACACTATCTTACATAACGCTGTTTTATTATAGGTAGTCCTCGACTTACAACCACAACTGAGCCCACAATTTATGTTGCTAAGTGAAACATTTGTTAAGTGAATGTCGCCCCATTTTATGACCTTTCTTGTCACATTTGTTAAGTGAATCACTGCAGTTGTTAAGTTAGTAACATGGTTGTTAAGTGAGTTTGGTTTCTCTATTGACTTGCTTGTCAGAAGGTCATAGAAGGTGATCACATGACCCTGGGACACTGCAACCTGTCATAAATATGAGTCAGTTACTAAGCATCTGAATTTTGAGCATAGGAGTGATTCAACAGTCATAAGTGTGAAAAATGGTCATAAGTCATTTTTTCTGTGCCATTGTAACTTTTGATGGTCACTAAATGAACTCTTGTATTGGAAAGCAATGGGATTTCACTCTATTATTTCCATGCTAATGTTGCTGAAACATACTTACTGGGCACATTGTGGGTGTTATACAGCTTGTGATAACTTTTCCTTTATACCTTTCTTATAAATGAAGTTAGCCCACTAGAGCATAGAAAGTCAGCCCTTACACACATGGCTCTATTACCTATGAAAACTGGGAGTTAGGAGGGAAATTTTGGGTGCATTTTACTTTACCCATTTTGACTCATTGATTTTATGCAAATATATGTTTCCCAGGGTAATGTTGCAGGACCCAATCTGAGCTGGTTGCTGGGATCGAACGTTTATACTTCCAGGCCTTCGTGCTCTTGCAGCTGGAGCCCATCATTAGGGAACTTCTCTCTCCCCAGAATATATATGCACTGCACTATTCTAGGTATTATATGGTATTTATATCGTTGATTTTATGTTTGCATTGATGAAGAAAAGCCCATATATTTAGGAAGAGATGTAAGGTAATATATGATAGTTTCATTTCAGAAAAGAATAGGCAGGGATCTCTCTCGATTCCAATGTAGTGCAAAACCATAGACTTAGACAGAATGAGAGAGAAGATGACATGTTTCCAAAGAGAGGAAAAAAAGAGTACAGTTATTAGAAGTTTTGCCACTGCTTTGCAACTTTCTTCTCTTCAGCGCAGGGGAGACCAAAAGAAAGGCAAAGCAATAATGCCACTATGAATATGTACAGTATATGCATTGTTCACATTTTTCCATCTGTGAGTGGCATGGAGTGCATGCTTTTTCAATTAGTCTATTGTCTATGAAAACTTTTTTTTTCGATGAACAGAGTACATAAATATTAAAGCATTCTCACATGTCTAAATTTTCTGGTATTTCATTAGAATGTTGCCTGCCTGGAGAAAAGGGAGATTTTTGCTTATTTGATTTATAAATAAGGTTTTGCATCTTTGTTTAAAACAAGATATTTTATTTACAGGTTATTAAGACCCAAGGAATGAAACCTGTTCATTTTACTTTATTGTTCTGAGTAGAGATCAGTTTGCTGTATAAATGGTGGTCTCCATAGTTAAGGGGAGAGGAAATATTTTAGAATGATGGATGACTATAATTATGTCTAAGAAAGCTTGGAATTCAGTGGAGAGACTTGCTTCTGTTCACGTGTGTGCAGTTACACATAACAAATATACATTTACTATGGAAAAAAGAAAAAAAATAGCCTGATTTATAGCTGTGTTAACTAGAATTCATACTATTCTTATTTATGACTGTGATTGGTTGTGCTATAAAAAGTAATAGTTATTTTATGTAGTCAGACTTGCTTTATGAGAGTCGTACCCTGTATATTTCTATTCTGCAATTAAATTAGGTGGTCATATTCATAACAATAACTGATTCTGTTATGTTGTTTCAGTTTATTTACTGTTCAAGGTTTTATTCACAAAACACAAATCATTGTCTAAAGATAATATCAATTTATTTAGAGAAACTTGGAAAAATAATATATAGTATATACAATTCATTATTTCTTTTTTGTTCTGCCTATGCAACATTGAATTTTGATGAAAGAAAGTAACTTTGCCATAAAAAGGGAGAATTAATGCCAAATCAGAGAAGACTAAATGTGCAGATTGTTACAATCAAATACTTCATCATTTGGAATAATATGGAGGAATTTACGTGGCAGATTTCAAGAAACAGTTGAGATTATGTTGTGCAGGATTCATTATATAATTATTTTATTCTCTAGTATAATTAAAAATGAAATTGGCATGCAATTTTATAAATTTTATAAATTGTAGCAAAACTGCAAAAATATTTGTTTAGATCTATTATCTATCATCTATCTATCTATCTATCATCTATCTATCTATCTATCTATCTATCTATCTATCTATCTATCTATCTATCTATCTATCTTGTATTCAATATTTATTTAAAATAAATCAGAAATTAGTTTTTAAATTTAAATTTAAGCTTACATTCTGCACCCCCCCAACTATTCATTCAAAAGCATAACTTCCCCCAATGTCTGTTTTTAATTAAAGGATCTCCCCCAATATACTATTTTGAATTTCATTTTCTAAAATATTCTCTTTTCCCGATGTCTTAAGTGTTTGTTTTTAATAGTACAAGCATTGAAATCTGGATGAAGTGGCAAATAAATTGAAGCAAAGAAATGAATGATTTTTTTTTGCTTGTAATAGCTAACAAGCCAGCCTTGTATTTATATTTAAACGTGATCCAATTATAAAAGTAGATAGAGGTATTCTTTTAGAAGCCATAATTTAGAAGCAGTCACTATGTGAAATTGCAACTGTGCTTATGACCTTGCTTCACTTTACCTTTACTTTACAGACCTGCAAAGATTGTAAATGTGAGCCTTGATTATAAAGTTACATTTTCATCACCATCGTAACTGTACGAGATGTTACTAAGTGAGGACTACCTGTATATCTGAGTGGGTTGCTCCTTATGCTCCAAATGTCAAAAAATACAAATATAATAAAGGCAGATAAAACTGCATATGGGATAGTAAACACTGTTACATGTCAAATTTTATCTCATAAACGATGTGCTGCACTTTTTCAGGTAACTGAGAAAAGTTTTATAAAAGCAGTACAAGTATAATATTCTTTTTTAAAAAAAAACAAAAGCATTTTAAGAAGCATAAAATGAATACCTTGCATATAAATTAGTGTTTCTTTTTCCAGTTCAGTTTTTCCATTTATTTGTTTTAACTGCTGTCTCTTGTACTTTAGAAAATGAATACAGAATATTTATGCAGGATCTGTATTTTCTTTAAAAATTGTATCTAATTGTAAATATAGAAATAGTGTTTCCTGCTTTAAATTCAGTTAAACAAATGTCTTCTAAATTTGTACGAGCCTAGCATGAAGAACTAAAATAAAATAAGGTTCTTATTAGTTCTGTTTTGTAGGTGTAAGTACGATAAAATCAGTGCTAGCATGTAAGGTAGTACAATACCCTAAATTAAAATAATACAAATCATCAATAATACAAATAATACAAATCATCAATAATACAATAATAATCAATAATACAATAATACAATAATAATAATACAATAATAATACAATACAATAATAATAATACAATAATAATACAATAATAATAATACAATAATACAATAATACAATAATACAATAATACAAATCAATAATACAATAATACAAATCATCAATTAAAGACCATGTACTATGACCACCTTAAAAAGCAGAGTAGTTTTTTTAAAAAATGATTGTTTAAACAAAAAAAATGCTTTCTATACTAATGAAGCGGAAGATTTTGATTGATGGATGGACTGATTGATTTTTGTTTGTTTGATTGATTATATGCCATCCAGCCAGTTTATATCTTGCTGCTAGTTTTCTTCTCTCTTCTTACACCTTCCACAGCATCAGAATCTTCTCCAGGTAACTAGGCCTTTATGTAATGTCTCTATTTGAAGAAGGATAATTTGAGACTGGTCATTTTTGTGAGAACTCTAGGTTCATTTGTTCAGTGATAAATTTGGCTGTTCATTGTATTCCCAGGATTTTTTTCCCCAACACCAGAGTTCAAAAGCATCAATATTTTTTCCTACTCAGTCCAGGTTTTGCTTCCATAAAGTGTCATAAGGAATACCATTCTTGCACTATTTTGATCTTTGTAGGTATAGAAACGTCATGGCATCTGGATATCTTTTCTAATATTTTCATGGCTACTCTGCCAATTGGTAATCTGCAGCATATTTCTTGACTGTTTGCTCCTATACTGTTGATGGCTTATCATTAAAGGTAGGCACTATGTACCACTTCAATATCTTCACTACCACTTCTAAAGCTCCTTGTTCTACCTGTTGACGTAGGTTTGGTCTTCTTAATATTTAATTGACTTTTAGTACTAGGAGCTGCAGGTCCTTTGTACTTTTTGCTATCAGGGTATAGCATACCATAGGTTATTTATGTTTCTTTCTCCAATTTTAAACCATGCTCATCTCCCGATTCAGTTTCCCTTTATTCAGCATAAACTAAAGGGAAAGAGTGCAGCTTTGTCACACTCTATATGATAACTGTATGTGGAGCTTTTCAGTCATGGTTGTCCCAACAATGCCTTTTCAGGAGGCAACTGTTTTTCTTTGAAGATGTTTCGCATGCCATCCAAGAAGTTGCTTCAGCTTGTCCTTCCATTCCCCACCATTCAGCCAGAGCTGGAGAAGCTTCTTGGATGAGAAGCGAAATGTCTTCAAAGAAAAACAAGAAAGTCCAGTTGCCTCCTTATATGATAGCATGTGGTCATTGAAAAGTAGATGGCCAAATACCTCTGTTTTAATAGAAGATTGAGTAAGAAATGGACAATTATTGTTTTAGATAACTGAGAAACTTGCCTAGACAAAGTATTTTGCAATATTCCTGAATGTGACTGGCTTCCCTTCCTGAAGGCATCATGCCATTCCCTCCACTCTTCCTTTTCAAAAATTCTTTAAAGCAAGGCAGAGGTAAAAATGTGAAAAGATAATCCTTCAGAGGTCAAGTATTGTTATTTTTAAAATGATTTTACTAAGTACCAGCACGTATAAAATGAACCCTGAGAATCTGTGAAGATCATTTTGAGGGAATATATATTAATTTAGGCATTCACCTGTAAACAGCTCAGATGTACACCACAAAGCAGCTCACTCTGGGTTTGAAGATGCCATTGGTAGCTATTGACAGAATATCAGACCCAAAATAAAACTAGACTATGCCCATCAGCCCAAATGCTTGACAGTGCTTCATTTTTAAAGAAACTCACAAAGCATTAAGCAAGCAGCACTCACACATAGGTTTGTTGTGCCTTTCCCCAATAACAAAACATACTTCCCAGGATTATTGCTCAAGCAAATTGAGAGTATATGTCAACACTGCTAACATTGGATGTTCCCGCTCTGACAACTGATGGAAAATGCAGCCATTTTCTCCTTTAACATGCTTTCTTGCTTTTAGAATTTAGGTGAAGTGGGGGGAGGGGTTTGGGATGAGAGCTCAGTTACCCATAATAATAATGCTGCCATGGGAATCCAAGTGCAAGCTGATAACGTTTTGGCGAGCTGAGGAGAAAACCCACGCTTTAAGCTAATTGGGGAATGTGCTTTATAACAGCTTATTGGGGGTGGGAATTGCACTTTATTACTTTGTATCCGGTAGAAGGGAATTTAGTTTTGGGTTCAACTATGTAGTCCTGATACTTTATTTCCCGAATAAAATGTTCTTTGAGGAAGAATTTTGCCTTGAAGTTCTTTTGATGGGTTTTATCTATTGTTCTGTACCAGCCTGCTACCGGCCTTGCAGAAAGGCAACCCCTGTACAAACGGCAGAGGCTGGAAAACGTCTGCCAAATTTATTACACAAACAAACAACAAAACATGAAACAAGATACCGGAACTTTGATCCTCTATCGGAGCGGTTGCTTTCAGCAAACCAGCCCTCCCCCAAACACTCCCTTTATAAGAGTTCAGGGCGTGGCCTCTCTTTGCCTCCTTCCGAGAAGTCCCACAGCCTTTCTCTGCTTGCTCCTACTTGACTGTCTCCTGCGTCGGGCGTCCTTGAACAGGGCCAGCTGTGGGTCATCTTCATCCACACTGTCGAGCTCACGCAGCTGGGTCTCCACCAAGTAAGAGGGGCCTGGCTGAGGGCTCTGCGGAGCCTCCAAGCCATCATCAGCAAGTTCTTCTTCAACACCCCCCTCCTCCCCCTCATCTGAGTCATCCGAGTCATCCGACCCAACTGCCGAACCCACAGGCTGACCCTGAATCACAACATCTATTGGAACTATGACATTAACCCAAAACTACTCTTTCTACCTTAACCACCTTGGGGTCCTGAGCTCCAGTTACCATCCCGAAATCTAGGGATAAACTGTCAAAGACTTGGGGAAGATCTCAGCATAGAGAAGGAAGAAGTCCCTGGAACCAGCACCCCAGCCATGGCTGCCGCATCAGCGGAGGTAGTGCAAGGCAGCGCACCAGTGAAGGAATTTTCTGAGGCCTTACAGTTGGGAGCGAGATGCAAAATGTGGGATCTGATCTGGTCATTGCAGTGGACCCTGCCCAGTGGAGACTCCAAACCCCTCGAGGCGATCCTGCCAAAAGCAAATTCTTTGAAAGCGACCAAAGTGGATTTGCAAGGAGGAACCCCTCGAGAATTGCATTCCCTGGGCTGCTGGAGAACCAGGAAATCGACAACTACTGAAGACTCTGGAGAGTGAAAGTACCTGTCTGCAGCCTGTAGCCAATCGGTGGAGAAGTTGGTTGAGAGGTGAAGAGTGGGGAGCAACCCTTTCACTCTTCCCATGCAAGTGATCATGATGATCAGCAGAGAAGACACCAATCCATGCCTAAAAGAAGCCCCACCCCCACCTATGGAGCACAAGCGGCTTCCCTGTTTTCAAAGCCACCAACGTTAACCTCCAGCCCTGCAAGGAGGGACAGTCCCCGCCACCATTCTGAACACAGCAACCCGAGACATCGCTCCTCTAGAAGCCATGACTGCCACTACTATCAGTCATACAGCCCAGTTCTTTACCATCGGCACCACCCAAGCCCGAAGCCTACCCAGGGGAAAGACTCAGATGTGAGTGTTCAACATGAAATAATGCAACAGCTGCACGACCTGTTGGCTGGTCAGGAACAGGTAAGAGTGCTGCAGCCGTTGGGGCTGCTTCAACAATTGGGGATGCTGCAGCCACCACAGCTGGGAGGTCAGCCACAGGTGGGAGTGCCACAGCAGTGGGACTGGTATCAACCCCTGAATGTGCAACAACCATTGGGAGGCCTGCATCAACTGGGGATGCTGCAGCCACTGACGGGAGGTCAGCTACAAGTGGGAACGCAGCAACAGTGGGGCTGGCAGCAGCCCGTGAATCTGCAGCAACCGCTGGGGGGGCTGCAGCAACTGGGGATGCCACAGCAACCACCGCTGGGACCTCTGGGGATGCTGCAGCAACTGCTGCCGGGACAGCTGGGAGGCCTGCAGCAACTGGGGATGCCACAGCCACCGCCACCAAGAGATCAGCAGCCGTTGGGAATGTAGCAGCAGTTAGGTTGGTAACAGCCCCTGAATGTACAGCAACTGCTGGGGGACCTGCAATAACTGGGGGTGGCACAGCCACCATTGGGAGGTCAGCAGCCACTGGGGGTGCAACAGCCCCAGCTGGAAGGCCAGAAACCTCTGGGGATGCAGCCACACTGGGGGGGGCAGGAACCTATGATGGTGCCACCCCTCAGAGTGACTTTTGATTGTGATCCGGAGAAGCTGATCTTCTTCCTCAATCAAGTGCGTTCCCACATGAATCACAAAGCCAATTTTTACCCAAATCCAGCTGCTACGGTTGATGTGGTTGCAGCCATTTTGGAAGGGGAAGTGTCTGAATGGCTAAACAATTTGTTCAATGAGCAAGCGCCTGAGTTGGGAAACCTCCATGTCTTCCTCCTTAGATTAAGAGCCAGATTTGAGGACCCATCTATAGTCCTCAAAGTGGACTATATGTGTGGACTATAAAGGATTAAATGCTGTGAGTGTAGAAAACAAGTACCCTGTCCCCCTCCTGAAGGACTTGCTAACCCACCTGGCGACAGGGAGCGTCTTCCCTAAATTGGACCTAAGAGAGGCTTATTAGTGAGTAAGAATAAGAGAAGGAGATGAATGGAAAACTGCTTTTAATTGTCCCAGGGGGAGCTATCAATTTAAAATCATGCCGTTTGGACTGCAGGGGGCTCCAGCTGTCTTCATGCAGTTGATCAACCAGGTACTACATGATCATTTGTACAAAGGAGTTTTGGTGTATCTTGATGATATCCTGATATACAGCACAAATATGGCTGACCACGTAACACTAGTGTGAGAAGTGTTAAAGAAATTGCTGAATGCCAAGCTGTATGTATCAAAGTATGAGTTCCATCAGACCAAGCTGGATTACCTAGGCTACAGAATATCCAGTGAGGGCATAGAAATGGACCCTGCTAAAGTAAAATCTGTAATTGAATGGCAACCCCCCAAAACCTGCAAACACCTGCAAAGCTTTCTGGGATTCACCAACTTTTACCAACAATTCATCCCCTCATTTGCTGAAATTGCTTTACCCCTCATGGACTTGTGGAAAACAGGCAAAGATGGGGGAAAGCCACGACTGGGCCAGCCGCTAACATGGACTATGAACTGTCAAACTGCTTTTGAGATTTTGAAAATACTATTTGCAGTTGAGCCAGTCTTAAAGCATCCTTGCCCTGGGAAACCCTTTGTGATTCAGGTTGATGCCAGCGACGTGGCTACTGGAGCTGTGCTATTGCAAAAACACCATGAGAGAGTCCTACAGCCCTGGGTCTACACCTTGAAAAAAATGACCAACTGCGAGAGAAAGTGAGCAGTGTGGGAGAAGGAAGCCTTCACAATTTGTTGGGCTCTATTAAACTGGCGACACTTCCTAGAAGGGAGCAAGGTGCCTTTCGAGGTATGGACTGATCACAAGAACCTAGAGGCACTGAAAATTCCCCCAAGCTGTCCCCAAAACAAGTACGGTGGGCGCAATACTTTAACCGATTTAACTTCACCCTGAGGTACAAATCGGGGGGGGGACATTTTAGCTGACACTTTATCCAGATTACCTCAATACAAGAGCCAGTGTGAAGAGGTTAATGAAGCAATTATATCTACACCGCAAGCTGCTTCTCAGCTAATGCCACAAAGAGCCCCATCTTTGAAAGTCCCAAACCCCGATGACCCTGGGACGAGGAAATTAAAACAGGAACTCCTCAACGATCGATGGTTAATGGAAAATCAAACTTCCTTGACGTGCAGGGATGGGTTGGCTTACAAAGGGGGGTGTTGTATTTGCCTGAAAGCCTCCACCTTAACGTTCTCTAGCATGGTCACAGTGTGAAACAAGCTGGACACTTTGGATATTTAAAAACACTGCATCTGGTTCGTCGGCAATTTTGGTGGCCAGGTTTGAAACGGGATGTAGAGAACTATGTCAAGAGCTGTGCTATATGTGCCACAATGAAAAGAATTCCGGGAAAACCCCTTGGACTATTACAACTGGTTGTGGACCCTTCCCAACCATGGGAAGAAATTGCTATGGATTTTATAGTGGAATTACCTGAAAGTAAGGGGAGTACTGTGATTTGGACTGTGATAGATCTATTTTCAAAGCTGGCTCATTTCATCACTTGCAAAGGACTCCCCTCAGCCCAAAGACTAACCAAGATGTTTTTGAAGCATATCTACAGACTTCACAGTGCGCCAAAGCGGATAATCTCAGACCGAGGGGTACAGTTTACCTCCAAGTTCTGGAGGGGTTTCCTCAAGTTAATTGGCTCATTGCAAGGCTTGTCGTCAGCTTTTTACCCATCTACGAATAGAGTGGCTGAATCAGCGAACTCAATGGTGGAGCAGTATCTCAGATGTTATGTGGATTATCAGCAAACAAACTGAACTGACCTCCCTTTTGCTGAGGTGGTTTACAATCACTTTGTTCACAGCAGCACTGGTTTTACGCCTTTTAAAGTGGCCACAGGAAAGTAGATTAATCCAATACCCAAATATCCTCAGGGACCTTTTGCTTCCCAAATGCTTGACCAGTGGGTGAGGGAGTGGGAGGAGGTTTGGAAATAAATGAAAATTGCTCTGAAAAAGGCTTCTGAGACATATAAAAAGCAAGCAGATAAAAATGGGGCTCTCCAAAGATCATTCCAGTTTGGGGGAAAATTTACTTATACACAAAATATTTATGATTTAAATTGCCTAGTAAGAAGTTGGGACCAAAATACCTTGGTCCCTTCCCCATAGTAAGAATCATTAACCCAGTCACGGTGGAGTTAAAGCTTCCCAGACTCTTAGGGAAAGTCTACCCTGTGTTCTATTGTAGTCTACTGAAACATTTTTGGGGTTCTACCTTGCGACCTCCCCCTAAGGCACTTGGGCCTCTCATGGTAGCTGGACAGACTCATTATGAAGTGAAGCATATTCTTGATTCTAGACTTTTTAAGGGAAAGCTACAGTATTTAGTGCAGTGGAAAGGATATCCATTGTCTGAAGCCACATTGGTAAAATCTGGTGATGTAAAAGCCGACAAGCTCATCAGTAAATTCTATGAGAAACACCCTAATAAGCCAAGGGACAACCCCTAACCTATGACTTTGTTTGAATTGCAGGACTTGTCCTTTTTGTAAGGGGGGGCCGGATGTCAGCACTGCCTAGCATTGGATGTTCCCGCTCTGACAACTGATGGAAAATGCAGCCATTTTCTCTTCTCCTTTAACATGCTTTCTTGATTTTAGAAGTTAGGTGAAGCAGGGGAGGGGTTTGGGATGAGAACTCAGTTAGCCATAATAATAATGCTGCTGTGGGAACCCAAGGACAAGCTGATAACGTTTTGGCGGGCTGAGGAGAAAGCCCACACTTTAAGCTAGTTGGGGAATGTGCTTTATGACATCTTATTGGAGGTGGGAATTGCACTTTGCTACTTTGTATCCGGGAGAAGGGAATTTAGTTTTGGGTTCAACTATGTAGTGCTGATACTTTATTTCCTGAATAAAAAGTTCTTTAAGGAAGAATTTTTCCTTGTAGTTCTTTTGATGGGTTTCATCTATTGGAACCATGACTGTATATTTTAATGTCAATTCCAGTGTAAATGTGTTCTCCCCCCCCCCGGTGAATTTTTGGTAGGACTGAATAGCCTAGATGCCTTGAACAATGTCATTTTTGCAAGTATTCCTTGATTTACAGCGACAATTGGAACCAGAATTTCCATTGCTAAACAAAGCAATTGTTAAGTGAGTCATTCCTAATTTTGCAACCTTTTTTCCTACGGTTGTTAATTAAATCACTGCAGTTGTTAAGAGAATCATGTCATTAAGTGGATTTGACTTCTCCATTGACTTTGCTTGTTGGAAGCCGGTTGGGAAGGTTGTAAATGGCATTCACATGACTGGGATAATGCAACCATTGTAAAATACACGCCAGTTGCCAAGCACTTGAATTTTGATCATGTGATCATGGGGATACTGCAATAGTTGTAAGTGTGAGGACTGATCATATGTTACTTCTTTCAGTGCTATTGTAGCTTTGAATGGTCACTAAATGAATGATGGTAAATCAGGGATTACTTCAACGCCATATTAATCACCAGTGGGTGAAGTCACTAATTATATCAAAATTGTGTTTTATTTTTTTAAATTCTGCAAAAGTAAGAACACCTTATTTTGTATGGCATACATTAGTTGGGGAGATCTACACTTCACATAGTAGTCCTAATGGCCAGTTCGTTTGATTTCGTCCCTGTGTGCTTATCCATGGTGCGCCGTAGTGGATGAACTAGCTTGTATCATCTGGCTAGTGGTGTTCACGTTGATGACATCTTCCAGGGCCTCTTCTGCGTATCTCGCCTCATGTCCAGGCAGGTCCAGCGCTGGCTCCTGTTCTCCCCACACAGCTAGCCTTTCCACCGGAGTGGTACCCATTTATCTATTTGCAAAGATGCTTTCGAACTGCTGTGTGGGCAGGGAGGAATTAGAGATGAACTGCTGGATTGTCAACCATTTCTGGTCAGTAGATTCAGTGTCCTTAAGCCACTGTGCCACTTGCCTCCTAGCACACATAATTCTTTTGATAATTTGCTGAGATAGCAGTAAATTTCTAGTATTATTTGATATTCTTTCCTGCCATTAATACTAATATAGTAAATGTTGATTTTTTTAAAAAAATATTTGTTTCATTAATGATGAATGAGAGCAAGTATGATAAGACAAATACTCTGGTAGAATTATGTACGAGTCTACCGATGGAGTGAATTATAGCTACAAGCAAAATACATTGATCCAAGAGGATCATTAACAGCTTTAGTCAATTAAACCAAGTATCAGGGAAAGGAAAGGACATAATCATGATATAAATAAAATTGTTGATTTTGTCCATTAATCTTTGTCATTTTTTTATATTGTTATATTAAACTATTATACAATCTTTATTGTAAGAAGAAAATAAAATGAGCAATTCAGTATATAGGGAAAAAATACAGCCATAATGCATTTAAGAGAAATCAGTCACATAGGGACAGATAATTATTGCAAAGTAGCAAAATTAATTTAGTATGACTAAGAAAGAATTAAATAAGTCATATAACAACATGCTGAAGATATACATAGAAATCCATATTTCCTTCTTTTGGAGAGAATATAAGAACAAGACAAGGAGATGTGTGAAAGACAATTAATATGGATTTTGAGTGAACAGTTCTTAATTATCCATAGCATGTCAACATGAGATAATTACTATTTCAATTTTAACAATATTTATGATTTACAGCAGTACTGTAGAACATGGAAGAACAAAGATGAAATAATGTGCTAAGAGATACAGAATAGGATCTGTATCTTAACATGAATTACTAAGCTCACTTCAATTAATACAATATTGATGGTGTTTTTTGCCAGGTTGATATTGTTTTTCTTTGTAATATGTGGTCTTATAAAATACTGCATAAAGTAAATACCCAAAGATAGATATATATTGCATGTTTGCACACATTAAGAAATGCATATGGTGTGTTACAGGGGGATAGGATTTGTGCTTCATGAAATTCTAGAAACATACCCCAATATTTTAGTAAATATGGCGGCCGCATTTCACTAGAAGAGACACTTAAGTAATGCCCAATTTTATAACTTACTGATTTCTGGACAGTGTAATCATTAACATTAAAGATGTTGTGAGCTAGGTAAAATACTTTAGTGCTTTTAAATTGAAGTATACCAACTGCACTATTCAAATTAAATTGATTCTTGAAATATATATTTGATAGATTATTCCTTTTCTGTGAAAACCTGGGAGATTTTCAGAAACTTATAGACACAGTTTTTGTATAAATATTTGTTCAGCAATCCAATTATATAAGAAACACAATACCTATTGTTATAGTCTTAAATTCTACAATATAATATAAAAGTAAAGGCCTAATGATTAGTATTTACTGACAAATTTTCCAGTGTTACTAGTGGAGTAAAAATCTTTGATATGTATCAGAGTTGTAATGCTAAAGTTTTTGAAACATTATTGTCTCTTCTATGGACAAATACTTGAAACACTAAATTGTGTACCATTTGTATGGCAATACAACTAAATAAATTAGATACAAAATTTAGTGGCATATCTGAATTTAGACATAAAATGTCCTTTGTCCCATTTTTTCAAATGTGCTGTGCATGCGTGCAAAGTTTTTTGTAATTTTTCTAGCATACAATAAGTAGCATACAAGCATGTGCCCTGTCTGTTCATAAAACTAGCATTATCCTGGTTTATTTCAAGATTGATTGTAATTTTAGTTTGTAAACTAATTATGCAGGGATGGCAAAACAAGGCTGATGTCTCAGTTAATTTAAGAAACTGAAGACGTAATATAAAGAGTATAAAATAGCCATAATCTCTTATGTCTTAATAAATTCACTTTCTAATCTTAAATATAATTATGGTTTATGATAACACAGGTGTTGGCAATCTCTATTTCCTGACGTTCTCTTTTTGAAATTTTACAACTATATACAAGGTTTTGAGGCAATAACCACATGTTTCTTGTGCAGTCTACTTTCATAATTGAAAGAAACTGAAGAATATCTAAGAACAGCATGATTTCTTTCTAATCTCTCTCTTTCTTTCTTTCTCTCTCTCTCTCCGTGTGTGTGTGAGAGAGAGAGAGAAAAAAACTCAGAATAATGCAATATGAATAATCTTTCTAGCTCTGCCTTTCTCCCTCATTTTTTTGTCAGCTGTTTGGAGGGAGAAGAAATGTTAGGGTTGCCTTTTGACTGGAATTGCTAGGGAAACTGGCTTCTACTCTCTTTTATAATATAGCATTGTAGTAAATTGTAAAAATGTGCAATTGGAGATATGCTCAGGCCAATCTGACTTGAACTGCCACACCTGTATCTCAATTCAGAAAGCTGTTTGCCATAATGAGTAATAGTTAGGAGTTCCTGGCTCACAGTTTCTACTTTGAATATATTGACATTTGGAACTGGATGAGTCCAAATTTTAAAGTGGAATGAGAGGTTGAGAAGAGACCCTAACAATTATTTACTTTGTTTATTCAAATTACTGTTCTCCTGCTTAAAGTTTGATAGACATCTTGCTGATATGAAATTATTTAAAAGTGCCTTGTGGGGGTTTTTCCTCCTCCTTTTAAGCATACCTAAATACAGTATTACAAAGCTGAACAGTATGCTGTTGTTATTACTGTGACAGTTTTATTTCTATGTAAAATGATTCCCATTAACAGGTAGAAACAAGACTGCCATCAAGTGAACCACAGCCAGAAATAACTCATTGTCTAAGTTTTTTACATTAAGTTGTTTTACATTATATGTTAGGAGACTGTTGTATCCATATTTTCTTATAATCATTATTCAGAAAAATGATACTATGCTATAATTCTTTTGTTAAGGTTAAATCTTGCTCCTCTTTAGGTATTAATGCTATGTTATCCCCTTTTAAGTCTTTGGCTCCTTATCTCCCTATATAGGATAATATTCAATATATTTTAGAGCAGACATGTCAAACTTGCAATGTCACGTGATGTCACGTGACGTATCGAAGCTTTTCCCCCATTGACAGCAACGGGATGGGTGTGGTTTTGTTGTGATGCTTCCGGCCTGTGGGCCAGCAGTTTGACACCCCTGTTTTAGAGGGATTGTAAGAGTTTGTCTTACGATGTAAAATAAGTAATCCATCTGGTCCTAGAACTTTTCCTGGTTTATCTATCTTATATCATCAGAAACTTTCCTTATTATTATAAGTCCATTCATATTCTGTCTTTGGTTCTCTGTAAAATTTGGGATTTTTTTTTAAAGTCCTTTTTTCCAAGACAATATCATGACCTTTGTACAAGTTAGAGTAATACTAATGAAAAGTTTATTTCTATAATCATTGTTCATTAACACAGCACCTCGCTCTTGGAAGTTTTTGAATCACTTTTATTTTTGTTTTCTTAATTTATATACTAGTGATTTCCCTCATTTATCCACATTTTGATGTCCGCTATCACTATTAAATTTTGAAACTTAAGAAAATAGGTGTTACTGATGCATAATAGATTATTTACTTGAGTTTCATAATTTTTCTTGTTTGTCACCTTTTTTTAAAAAAAAACACCTAATTTTTCATGTTAATATTTAAACAATTCATGTAATCCAGTATCTGCAGTCTGCTTCTTTTTCCAGCATTGTGCAAAAGTTCCGAAGCAGTGTACAGTTTCATTATTGCGCTTGCCGAAATAGAATTAAATTCTGACTTATCATTGTAGCTTCAATTTTTGAAGGAGAAACTTTTATTGTTATCAGCAAAAGATACAGTAGTTGGTGTTTCTAACATTGTTAGATGATACAATGCTATTAGGCAACCCCTCCCACTTTCTGTGTCACTTCATACAGTTATTAGTTTAGGTGTTATATGCACTATTAAATACCTTGCTTTCTGTAAAATTGATGTTACAGTATATTGTCATAGCAAAGGTTAGTTGATTGAATAATTTCATATGTGCACTTGCACCTAGTTTTTATTTACTTATTCCTTATTTATTTCTTTATTGAATTTGTTTGCCACGCATCTCACCACGAGCTGACATTAGCTTTATACCCTTTTTTTCTCTAGTAGCTCAAAGCAATATATATGATATTATGTCCTCCAATTTTTACCTTCTCAAAAACCTTTGTACTGTGTTTTCCCGAAAGCATGACCTACTCTGAAAATAAGCCCTAGCTTGATTTTGGGAGTGGGCCTAATATAAGCCATATCCCCCAAAATAAGCCCCAGTTTTAAGAGAGGAACATGCTTAAAAATCAAGCTAGGGCAGGGGTTGGGGGTGGAGCTGCCCCATGTGCCCCACACCCACTTACCAGGCCTCCCATGAATTGACACCTGCCTCTCCTCGCCAGTCCACTTCTTCTGCAGCATCTCCCAGCCTGCATTTTGCAGTCAGAGGCCTTTCCAGAAGGCCTCTCTCTGCAGCCAAGAACCGAGCTATGGAGAGATAGAAAGTAAATATTCAATTTTTCCATAGCTGACTCAGAATTTGAACATGGTACTTGTGATCCTAATCTAGCACCTTAAAACCCCATTTCTTTTACTATTCCATAGTTTGGGAATTTAGCTAGTTCAGCAGCACTTGTTTTTGTACTTGACAATCAAATACTTCTGAAAAGATTAGAAATGTGATGTGGGAACAGTCATCTTTCCTAGTTGCTTGTCCCAGAACCAAGTATTCAGGAATACAAGGACTGACTGAAAGGTAATCCTTCCATTTTCATATCTTTAATTTAAATAGGGAAATTTAAAATAAATAAAATGGGAAAATAATCCTTGAAATGGGCCCTTTTGTTACCTGTATTTAATGATCATGTAAACACCATCATACAGTATACAATCCTGCTAACACTGGACTAGCTTCTTAAAACTATTACAAAATAACTCCACTCTTCATCTCTTCAAACAGATCCAGAAAGTCTATCGTACCTTTTCATTTGAATCAAACATAGGTCCACAAAGGTATTCCTTCAAATTTGGAAAAATGTGGAAGTCTCATGGTGCCAACTCTGGACTGTGTGGGATGAGTTAAAAATGAATAAGACCCAACATCACAATTGCTATTTGGAGGGCTCCTGAGGTACGAGGCCTAATATCATATGGCTGCAAAAGTTCCATCTTGTACTTTTAAACTCTGCTGAACCGTTTCAAAGTTTCCAACATTGCATTGAAGTGCTCTAAGTTGATAGTGGTGAAATGTTGACCTTTGGCATTATGGCTTTAAGAAACAATTTGAATTTATTTTTATTTATTTATTAAATTTATCTGCTGACCATCTCTCCAATAGAATTGAAAAAGTTCAAGAAATCCATGTGAATTAACGCCATCCATGGATTGATGCTGCATTTCTGGGTTATTAGGATAAGCCTATGTTTCATTGGCTATTTCAGTGCTGTGAAGAAATTTGCTACCTTCATTCTTGTTGACTGACAGCAATTGCTGTCAAATGTCAATTCTGAGCTTTCATCTCTGTTTGCAGCATGCAAGGAACACATCATGCTCAAACCTTCCAATATAGAATATCCATAATGCAATGTTCCACACGTAACTGTGAAATTCCAAGGTTGACAGTTATTTCCTTTTTGAGTGATCTATCAATTGCCCTTAATCAGTTTATCACTTTTTCTCATGTGAACTTGCTCAATTGCTGTCACAGATTGTCTACTTCATTCTTGATAACATACATCAACTTTTCCTGGTTCACCATCTGGTTATTTCTTGCCCTAGCAATGTGGCAGTACTTACACCAACACGGTTATTATCATTTGCTGTGAATTTCAATTGGAGGGACTCCTTCAGCAATCAAAAAAGCAATCACGTGTTGTTTAAAACTCAGTGATGAGTGCCTGCTGCAGGCTTCCATTTCGGGAACAATAATCACACAACCTTTTCTCAAAGCAACTTTCCTCCAACAGAAGTTAACTAATGAATTAAAGAATATATCATAGCTCCTAAAACATCAGACGTGTCATCTATTGCTGACATAAACGTTTGGAGGCACTACCTTTCATTCAAAATGTATGCTTATTTCTATTAATAGAAAACATTTACATGGACTCACCCAAAAGGTAGCAGATAGTAGGACCTTCCACTGCCAATTATTGAAACTGTAACAATAACAGCAGCTTGATAATTAACATGGACGTGGCATGCATAACAATTTATGATAAATTCATGAAGGTTCATTTTGTAAGGATATAAACTTCTTTTTTAAACTTTACTACATGGTTTTTCTAACAATTTGTAGCCTTGTATGTGTAGGAATGTCATTCATGACGCTAGGTGGTTTATTAATATAACCGTAGGCTTTTTATGACATATGCATATAATGATTTTTTTCAAAAAAAATGGAACACAAATTATCATTGCTGTTCCATCTTAAGATGGTTTTGTGTTTTATAATCTTTCTTTGTTGGAATATAAAGTGTAATCTTACACTTTGAAGAAAAATAAAATAAAAATGCATGCAGTACCTACAGTTACCATAAACTGAAAAGGTAAGGCTGTGCCTGAAGTTTACCTGTAGTTTTGAATTTTTTTTAAGTCTTTTGATTTATCTGTCACCTGATCTATCAGCAATGAATAATTTTCATGGAAGGTGCACTTTAATTACATTCCCATTTGACTTGCATTATCATGCTCTATCTAGGTAATTAATCTCACCAAGTATCCAATTTCGGCCTTTATTGCTGGCAGGCAGGCCTCTTGAATTATGTGCGTTTAAGTGTGTATTTGCTCTGTTTTAAGATAGCCGTATCACTAGACTGTTTTAGAGATTCTGCTCACCAACTATTAAAATGTGACCTGCACTTTGGAGTGATCTGGTTGATTCATTTGTTTTGCTTCATTACCCACTTTTTAGAAAGCTTGGTAAAAAACGTCAGTTCACAGAAACAGAAAAAATCGCTAAAGTGGCAAAGGTTTTGGCTATGTGTTGATGAAATAGTTAGAAAAAAGATAATGCCCACGTTAACTAGGTTATGCTGCTTCATTATTCCTTTTTGATGAAACTCCTGTGGCTAGTTTATCTTACCGTGTGAAACAGGATCAATGAAGGAGAAAAACATGGTTTCAGAAGCTGGATTAAGGGTGAGAAAATTATTTACCCACTGTTCCTGGCTCACTTTATATTGCAAATGGACTATAAAAAGAATAAGATGCTTTAATTTTTTAACTACACTAATTGCTGAAGGAGATGACCAAGAAGAGGGATATGCAGACTAAGTTGGTAATACGGAAAGATTAAGAGAGTAGTATTTTTTTTGGTTTTGTTTTAGGAATGAAGTAAACAGTTTGTCTTGTGATTTCAAAGAAACATATTCCCCACCCAAAGTTGAACAGTTTTAATTTCTTACTAAGGTGTATTTTTACTGTGAACCAAATTCTACTATCCTTCCTGATGAGAAGATAAATTTAAATAGTGGCGAGATAGGCAGTGAATGAATGAGTGAATGAATGAATGAATGAATGAATGAATGAATGACTATTGCAAATAAATTAAATTTAGAATTCCATTTTTTCTGAAAATCAGAAGCACTTAAAATGCTTAAGTTGAACCTACATATTAACACCCATAGTCTGGTAGAGAAGATTATTCTTAATTCCTATTATGTAATACTTTAATAGGATTCCAGCTAAGACCTGCTGTAATTAAGTTTATAAAATAGTCCCAAGCCATGGGAAATAAAAAAAACTGTATAAAAAGAAATCAAAAGAGAAACAGGAATGCAATAAGACTCTTTACACACCTTAAGGTTATACATAAAACAAAATGCTTTCATCTTTCTGAAAGTGATTGCTTTTTGGAAATAATGTAGGTAATGACATTCTTAACTTAATTTGATTTCCTTAGTTTCCAAAAGTTTGGCTTTAGTTTTTATAACTAATGTTATATGATCCTGCAAAAAATTTAATTTGCTTAATATTATAATGATACATATATATGTTACATTATTTTAGATACCTATGTGAAAAATTATGGCTTAATTCACTGATTTAGCATCCAGACAGTTTTGGACATTCCTTTTTTTATATGCATAACTTTTTTTAACACCTTACTTTAGATTTGCATTTAATACCTGAATTCTTTTCACACGTAATATAAATAGCTTAAGAACTACTCTCCACGATCTAATACTTCAATTATTTAGTCCACTATTCTGTTTGCAACATCAGCAAAGTGAGAATATTTTAAAACTGATAACTTTTTTTTTGGCACAAGTATCTGTTGCTCAGGGGTATATGTGTGAACGTGGAGAATCAGTTTAGTAGTTCTGATAAAATACATTTACTGTAGTGTAATATAAAATTGTTGCGATAACTACGCTTAAGTTACCTGTGGAATGTTTAATCCTTTAAAAACATAACATAAACAGATTACTACTTTCATAAGGAGTAGCCATGAATCACATAAACTAACTAATGTTTCCTGTGAAATATTATTTTATCCAAAGGCTACCTACCAGTTTGTAGTTCCAAAAATCCAGATGACCACTAGATGTGATAAAGAGATACGTAAGAATCTGAGGCTATCCTCGATTTTTGCATCTTGGATCTGGCAGTCCTAGTTTCTCCTGACATTGTTACTAAACTAATTAATTTGGTAGCCTGTAAATGTATATTATATGGACAGAAAAAGTTGTCTGTTATTATTATTTATTTACCGTATAATGGGAACATGAAAGAAGAGAACAAACAGATATATACAATCAACATAATTATGTACAAAACTTTTATGGGCTACAGAGGTGGCCTCATAATTGGATGTCCAATTCAGCTATCAAGATGATCACCCCTGGTGCTGCTTCATGCAGGTCTTCTAGCGAACCAGAGAATGCACGTGTGTGCGCAATCTTGTATGATACGTTTAATAGTTTGCATATCAGCACCACAATTGCAACAGGGGAAATCTTTCCATCCCATTGATACAAGGCAGAGGTACTTCTGTATCACACCAGAACCAGACACAAAGAGGCAAGTGAAAACCAGGTGGTTTGGTGGAGGGATCATTAATGGTCAGGCCAGAAGAAGGTACCTAAGACCATTCCTCTATCCAGGCATTCAGGGAGTTAAACTGAGTAGATGGGAAGTGAACAGATGTTTTCCAAGTTGGCCTGCAGGATTCCAGTCTTGTGATGGACTGCATTGTCCTAGTGCACAGGTCTGTAACCCGCGGCTCCGGAGCTGCATGCGGCTCTTTCAGCCATCTCCTGCGGCTCCCAGTCCTCTGCCAAGTGCAGTCCAAAAAAAAAAAGTGGAACTAAAAAATTTCAACCAATCAATTCAAATATGCAGGGTAGGTGCATATCTCGCCTTGGCTCCACTCTTCAGTGAAACCCTGTTCTGTGCATGTGTGCATGTACGCGCATGCGCACATATTTTTTGTGGCTCCCAGTTTTTCCTTTTGTGAGGGAACCGGTTCCGAGTGGCTCTTTCACTGTTTCAGGTTGCTGACCCCTGTCCTAGTGAATAGGGAGGGCATTGTTCAGCATCTTTGACCATAGCCGAACGAGAGCTTGTTGTCTTCTAATGTGAGTTGATATGATATTGCTAAATACTGGTAACCAGTGCACAGGAGCGGGATGCAATGTGCCTGAGATGATACACATTGTCTGGCAGACTTGGAGATCAACCATTTGGGTGTGGACTCTGTTAAGCCACGTACTGGTCCAATATTCAGCTGTGGAATAAACCAAACCCTGGGCTGTTGTTTGTAGGGTGTTAGCATCAGCACCCCAGTATGTTCCAGCCAATCTGTTCAGTAAATTGTTGCAGCATTTCAATTTTGCAGCTTTTTTTGTCTATGAATTTAGTTTATTTTTCAACAACATTCATAGTTTCATAACTTTCTATGAAGAGGGAGTCAAGTTATTCTCCAAAGCACCTGAAGGCAAGACAAGAAGCAATGGATGGAAACTGACCAAAGAAAGAAGCAACCTAGAACTAAGAAGAAATTTGCTGACAGTTAAACAATCAGTGGAACAACCTGCTTCCAGAAGTTGTGTATGCTCCAACACTGGAAGTTTTTAAAAAGAGACTGGACATCCATTTGTCTGAAATGGTATAGGGTTTTCTGCCTGAGCAGGGGGTTGGACTAGATGACCTCCAAAGTCAATTCCAACTTTATTATTATTATTGTTGTTGTAGTTGTTGTTTTGTTGTGTTGTTATTATTGTTATTAATTGATCATTGCAGTCAGCCAGATGTTCAGACTGGATTTGGCATTTTTGTCTATCTATGTTTATGTTTATGTTTATTGGACTTATATACCTCCCTTCTCCCGTAGGACTCAGGGTGGTTCACAAGGTAGTTAAAATAACAATACAAATTACAAAAGTTAAGAACAAATAAAAATAATTAAATTTAGTCCTTGAATAAAATAAAATCCCTGTTAAACTCCAATTAAAACCCAATTAAAATAAAATTACAATTAAAATTCTCAGTCCTGAGCCAGGTCTTCAGGTCCCGGTGGAATGAATGAAGGTCAGGGGCAGTCCTGAGCTCTACGAGCAGCTGGTTACAAAGGGCAGGCGCACCCACAGAGAAGGCCCTCCCCCTGGGTGTTACCCGCCGGCAATCTTTTGCCGGCGGCACCCTGAGAAGGCCCTCCCTGTGGGAGCGCAGAGGACGAAGGGAGCTTGATGCCGGCAGCAGGTGTTCCCTCAAATATCCCGGACCCAAGCCATTTAGGGCTAATAGGTCATCACCAGCACCTTGAATCTCACCCAGAGGGCAACCGGAAGCCAGTGCAGCTCGCGGAGCAGAGGTGTTACATGGGAGCATCGGGAAACCCCCATCACAACTCGTGCGGCTGCATTCTGTACCAGCTGAAGCCTCCGAGTGGTCCTCAAGGGCAGCCCCATGTAGAGAGCATTGTAGTAGTCCAACCAGGAGGTCATGAGCGCATGAGTGACTGTGCATAGGGCATCTCGGTCCAGATAGGGCCGCAACTGGTGCACCAGGCGAACCTGGGCAAAGGCCCCCCTGGTCACGGCTCCTATACGGTCTTCAAAACTGAGCTGCGAATCCAGGAGGACACCCAAGTTGCGAGCCCTATCAATGTGGGATATCTATCAAGTCCTTACCAAGGACCTGGGATAGGCAGATGTGGATGTTTGATGGTATTATAGATATGGTTGCAGGTTGGAAGCAGTTCCTAGTAAGGCCACCTTTTGCAATTGACTGATGGCGAATTTGTCAATACCAGTGGTGTACAAGAGGTGCTCCAGTTGTTTTGGGATTGCACCAAAGGTGCCTCTTGGTATTGGTGCTACCTTTGCTTGCCTTTGCCACAGTTCTATTTCTATTTGTAGGTCTTTATATTTTGTTATCTTCTCCAGTTCTTTCTCTTTTCTATTCTGCTGTCTCCAGGCACATCCTCATCCACTATCCACTATTATTATTGTTGTTGTTGTTTTCTCTTAAGCTTTCTTTTTAACTAAACATCACAAAACCCTCTAGTTGTTCCTCAAAAAAATATGCTTCAAAAGATGCTGAAGGTTGTTCTCTCAGGCATTTGGTTGATTAGTTTGTAATTTGTTGTTTCTTATTCATTAATAAGAATAAAATGGAATGTTTGAACCCCAACATTTAATATGTAGATGGATTGCTATTGATTGTAAAATGGGATGATTTGTTTGGATCTCTAATACATAATTTGCAGATTATTCTTGCAGTTACATTCACATACACACAAGTTGCACTTGTGTGTATGTATATGTATGTATGTACACACACACACACACACACACACACACACACACACACAATGGAAGAGAAGTAGGACGTGAAGAAAATAATTTGCTCAATACTTTCATCATTACAGTTTCGTTTTAGAACTTTAAACTTCACTACAGAATCCAAGACTATCTCCATAGCTAATAGTACACTTTTTAATAGTGGGTTAGGACACTGAGCTTGTCGATCAGAAGGTCGGCAGTTTGGCGGGTCGAATCCCGAGTGCTGTGTAACAGAGTGAGCGCCTGTTACTCGTCCCAGCTTCTGCCAACCTAGCAGTTCGAAAGCACGTAAAAATGCAAGTAGAAAAATAGGGACCACTACGGTGGGAAGGTAACAGCATTCCATGCACCTTTGGTGTCTAGTCATGCCGGCCACATGACCACGGAGACGTCCTTGGACAAGCGCTGGCTCTTCGGCTTTGAAACGGAGATAAGCACCGGCCCCTAGAGTTGGAAACGACTAGCACGCATGTGCGGGGGAACCCTTACCTTTACCTTATATTTCCTTTTATTACACATATAAGCACCAGTGGTCTATAATATAGCACAGAATCTGTCTCAGGGATATTACATTTAGAGGGAAACTGAATATTTACTGCTAGTCATACAGAACCTTCAATTATGCTATGGGACGACTGCTCATTAGCTAGTTTCGTTAGAAAGCCACCCTGGCTGATAAAAGAATGGGAAAGTGATGTGTCCTGTGCTTACCATCCTCACAGCAAAGACCCACCAATATTTCATGCCTTTCTTCTGCCTGTGACGTAAGGCTAAGAAGTGACAAAGTTTTTAGGCCTAGCATAGAGATGTATGATCTTAACTAGAGCTTCAGAGTTTTTGTTCAGTAACGCTGGAATTCTGAAGAGAGCATCAAGTGAAATGATGCAGCTTTGAAAACATCTCATCTTTATGGCTTTATAGATGTCGATTTTTAATCATATGCCATCATATAAAATTTTCATTAAAGAAATTGCAAAATTTTATTTCAATTCTGTGAGCATTTTCAGTTTGCTCAACAATTCATGAAACATGTAATATAGGAGCTCTAAACACAATGATGTGGAAAGCAGCAGCAAGTATTACCAAAACTTCACAGCATATCATATGTTGTTATAGGCTTGCTGGATGGTAGAAAGCCAGATAAAAGTAAAAATTCAGCTAACTTGGGGAATAAACCACATCTGAACAAAATGGAGTAATGCTAACAAATATTATGCTTTGCTTCTGCTAATGCTAATCGATTATAGGGGGAAAAATTAAGTTGCAAAGGAGCAGTTTCCAGACTTATCATTTCAAAATATTTCCATAATATTTTGTTTTTATTTTATTTTCATTATACATGAATTTCCATTCAATAATATTCATTATTTTGTGGTGCTGATTGGAAACCTATGAAAGAAATACCTCCACACTTAACAAAAACATATACTTACGTTCATGATTTATATTTTTTGAAAGGACGAGGAATATAGAAATAACATTTTTAAAAAACCGCTTTTTACAAAGACATCTCTATTAAATACATTTTCAACATATAATGTATATTGTTTGAATTTTTAAAAAACCAGTTTGAACTCCGAAATTATTTAAACACTTTCCTGAAGAATAACAATGCTTGGCTATTTCAGGTTCATTACCTTCATCATTGTACTCGTATTATATACTTTGTACAATTAGAAAATAAATATTCTTCCATTAAATTAAGTATATTATCACAGCATTCAGCTTATCTTGCCATATTTTGTTTAGATGGTATTTTGGTCATTTATAATATTTCCCAATCTAACAGCAGTGTTTTCTTTGTATGACTATAATGTTAATATCATTTTGTGGCAAGAAATAAAAAGATGTTTACATTACTAAATGCACAGTTCAATTACTACTTTGTTATAAGTGCAATTTCACAATTCCCCACAAAACAGCTACTATAACATAATTTTTCACTGTGTTAACCATAGTGATTTAAGACATATGAACTGTTACATAAAACATTTGTATCAATTTTATCTTACATTATGAATAAAAAGTTGTTTTATTATATCTTACATAGTACATGATTAATTCACAGTGTATAAAACTATGAAGTTAATAGTTTTAATAACTTAAGGTCTTATATTATGAATTTTGTGAATGATACAAATATTGGGACAAATACATTATGCCAGTAAAGTGATTACTAATGAAAGTACTAAGTAGGAATATTTGGCAACATAAAAGACTTAAATTATAAGCAATAATCATCTAGTCACTTTGAACAAAAGTATTCAATAAATTAACACTACATTCAGAAGTGTTTATGTAAGTGTTTATGAAAGAGACGAGACCTTCCAAAATGAACTCTGTTTATATACAATCAAATGTGATAAGTATAAAAAAGTATAGTATAATTATTTATTGTTGAAATGTATATAATAATTGTAGTGATATATGTTATTTCAAAAATACTTTAATCTTTGTTTAAATCATATATCTATTCATAAAATGTATGACATCACATTAATACAACATAAGTCATTAATACATGATTATTACAGTGTGAAATATTTTAATATCTGTGGGAGGAGTTTGAAAGCATGAATTGAAGTTTAATAGATTTATGCCTCAAAAATGAGAAAAAAAATGGTTTTTGGTAGCATACTACGTCTTAAATCAAAGCTTCCTAATTGTTTTTAATATACAGAATAATAGTTTTCTATCTGTTCTGAAAGTTTAAGAATTTAGTTTGTCTAAAATGTAATATGATTTCTATAATTAGACTTGAAATATATATTTAGGTCTCAATTTTAATGTTTTTTTTTAAAAAATGGTGACTTTTATTTTAAAAAAGACTATCAGAAGATGGGGTGTTTGTGTGTGGTTTTTGTTTGGTTTTCCCCCCCCCAAAATATTCCAGCTTTTGGTCTGCTACAGCTTTGTGTGCTCTACAATTTTATAGTCCAGCTGTTAACCAATTACTACTTTTAGCTTGAATTGAATTTGCTGAGCCATGGATCAGCAAGATTGCCAAGGGTACTATTTACTTCCTTCTGCTGCACAACCAAATCCCTATTTACAATATTCTTCTGTTTTGAGTTCTTGGCTGTGTTATGGAGAAGTACTTAAAAATGTGTGTCTTTTTGGTTCAGTAATTATGATGTATGTCCAGTTTGATATAACTTTTTTGTAGTTTAAAAGTTCATGCTGTTTGAAAGACTCGTCACATTAAAACAGATTTTAGACATTTGACAGATTTGATTGAAGACTTTCTGAATAAAAAAAATATTAAAAATATATGCAGTGTGCATACAGTATTTGAATGGAGCATGATGGTTTAGTTCACACAGATAAACAGAAAATAACAAACTAACGCAAAATAATGCCTTTCGAGTTTCTTTGGATGACTTAATAAAACTAATAATAATATAAAGTTGCTTGTAGACCCCTGTTAAATCTTTTTTGAATGTCATTGATGCATTTTTGTTTATTCAGTCATGTTTCTTAAATTCTATATTTCAAATATTGTAAGCCATCCATACCTGTATTAGTTAAATTAAAGGCAATAACAGGTAATTCATAATCAAAATCAGTTATATATTAGATATTATACAGGAAAAAAGAAATAATAACTATTTGCATCTTTAAGTTATTTATATATTCCTTATTTCACATTTGGATTTTTTTCTCTATTTAAAATATCATACAAATATTAATATGTGATGCAACTATTTCACTGTCTAAATAAAGTCAAAAAGGAAAATTTTGTTTTACTGTAATATAAATATTTCATAAACATTTTTGCTTAAAGACAAAGCTTAATGCTGCAGAAAATGCAAGAGCATGGAGAACAAAGTAATTACTGTTACCCCATTTTTAGCATTTCATAATTCTTTTCATTTACATTATTTTTGAAAATTCTGTAGTTTATTAACACATCTGTTTATGTTAGTTTAGGTCTGTTCATAAACATAAATTGCTTGATTTCTCTAAAGCAGAAGTTTTTTGGGGTTTTTTAAAAAAATTGGTCAGGTTTGAAAAACACTGCTAAAGTCTGGCAATAAAATATTTGAGCAAACAAAGAATTATGGGAGAGTAGGGTAAGATGAGGGGATGTGGTGGCTCAGTGGGTTAGGACGCTGAGCTTGTCGATCAGAAGATTGGCAGTTTGGCGGGTCGAATCCCAAGTGCCGCGTAACAAAGTGAGCGCCTGTTATTCGTCCCAGCTTCTGCCAACCTAGCAGTTCGAAAGCACGTAAAAATGCAAGTAGAAAAATAGGGACCACTACGGTGGGAAGGTAACAGCGTTCCGTGTGCCTTTGGAGTCTAGTCATGCTGGCTACATGACCACGGAGATGTCCTCGGACAAGCGCTGGCTCTTCGACTTTGAAGCGGAGATGAGTACTGGCCCCTAGAGTTGGAAACGACTAGCACGCATGTGCGGGGGAACCTTTACCTTTACCTTTTTAGGGTAAGATGAGATAAGCACTTTCTATTTCGCCTCCTTTTAATGACTACTTTTCTCTGTTATTTATTTCCATTGTAATTCACATATTTTTATGTGACATCCCTCCTAAAGGTACATACTATTGTTCTTCCATTCTTTTAATTCTCTTTTATAAACTAAAAGTACAACTAAAAAGAAAGATGTTTTATTTTATTATATTCACAGTGTATACTTACATTTATTATTATGATTGGTGGCCAGATGTTTAGACTACTGATAGAAAATAATATTCTTAGGGGTGAATTGTGGGGTCCTTGATTTTTTATGAGCTTGCTTTTTCTTGCAGACATTTCATTACTAAACTAGGTAACACGTTCAGTGTTGTAGGGAGTGAGAATTCACTCTAATTTTATATCCTAGTGGGTTGCTGTGTCAGTATTGGTGGGAGTGGTCTTAGTGGTTCCTTGATTAGGCTGTTATTTCCATGTTTGCCAAAATTAGTAGTTCCTTGATTGTTTGCTTGTTGATTGTTGTTTTAGCATTGATCTTGATGTTAATCTCTGCTCAGCTGGGTGTTGCTGAGGTATTGTGATCTTTTTGTTTCCTTTTGGCTTTTGATTGTCTCTTTTGAATGGTATGTCAATATTGTTTATCTCTGTGTGCCTATTGATGGCTGACTTGTCTACATACTAGACTCCCAGGAATTCTTTAGCAATTTTCAAACTTGACTTGGTCTAGGATGCTCACAGTATCTCAGTTGACTCAATGATTAAGTCTGTCCTTGTGTTGTGAAATAAAAGAGTTTTCATCATGTCTTCTGATTGCTAATTGGTGTTCATAGATGTCCTGCATAGTGGCTGTTGCAGTCTTTACATTGTATATTGTAGATGGCTCCTGTTTTTTTCTTCTGGGGCTGCTGGGTCTTTTGGTTTACTTAGGATATTTTGGAGAGCTTTAGTTGGTTTGTGTGCTAACAGTGATACCATCTGTTTGTAATAGTCTGTTGGTGGTTTCTATGGTTCTTTTGATGTATAGCAGTGTTATCCTTTTCACAGCTTGTGTCGGTTGTGCTATATTGGATTGAGTGGTCAGGTACTTTTTGATAATGTTCTGTGGATATCCATTTCATTGGAAGATGCATAGATAATGTGTTTCCTTTATCTGATGTTCAGGTTTGCTCTAGTGTGTTTGTGCTTATCTAAATAGTGTTCTTATATAGCGTCTCTTGTGGGAGGTTGTTATTTTAATAGTGGAGCAGTTGGATGGTGTGGGTAATTTTACATAGACTTGTGTTTCTAATTTGCCATCACTGCATCTGCTTATGAGGATACTCTGTCCATGAAGGGTAGCGTGTTACTGTTTTCTTTTTCACTAGTATATTTCATTCCTTTGAAGATGTTGTTGATGGTTTTGTATGTGTTTTGTCAATGCCAGAAGTGTTCAAGTGGTGCTCCATATATTTAGTGTGAAGAAACTAAAGCAGTAGAATAACCATGCACATACTATTACACAATCACACAAAAACTGTGGCTTAAATAGATTTAATACCCACATTATCTCTTTCCCTTACCTTTAAATTTTGCAATATAGTGAAGTGAGTTCTTTCTAGGCAAAAAGTATGCCACCTTGATGGACTTTTTTAAAGTATTTAACATTTGTGTTGGATGTCCTCGGAAGTCTAAACATGCTTTGCACTCTGAAATTAGGAAGTGGCATTTCTTAAAAGGATCAACTCTTTTATATTAATATAGTAATAAAGATTTGGCAAGTTAAACTATATAATTAGCCATAATGCTGTATCAAAATAATTGTTTATATCGAATGTCTGTATAATTATTTGTCTCATATTCTGTGCTACACACATTGTGTAAAGGCAGGGCTCCTACCAATTCCCTTAGTTCTCCTTTGTTTTCAGCCGTCTCATACATTATTCCTGTGACTTGAATTTTTCAAATACAGTGTCTTATCATCTCTTAGGAAATGCTGCAATTATGACAGCAAATTCTCTCCATCCTGTAGACATGCTTTGTGCCTTATAGTTGCCTATTTCTCACAGTGTAAATATTTTATAAAATAACTTCACTGTAAACACTCCTCCTGCTTTTGAATTAGGCTGGATTATGGATCCAGTTTATGGATTCTGCAGTCATTATGCATGCTGACAATATCTCCCTGATTAGCCATCCATCCCTAGATCTTCATTAGATATTGTTCTGTGTTTCCTTCTCTATTCCAATACCAGAAAGATTCTTTCCATAAGGATGAACAGTGACCCTGTAATTTGTAATTTGTGTTTCTGTCATCATAAATACTAATCTCCATTTTACTATTGGTGGCTTTCCATCCTTATTTTTCCTGAGGTGGTTATTACTCTAGAGTCTTCATGGCCTCTAGATTTCAACTCATTGTGCTCTTGTCCCTTTGGATTTTTGCTTGATTATTCTATCCCTCCTCTCGACCTGAGCCAAGCCTTTTACTGCATTAGTTTCTATTTTTAGATATAGTTAAAAAGGACTCCTTTCTCATAAAATTCTGCCTTAGCTTGAATATCAGTGTACTGTGATATTTTTACCTATATCCAGCTTGCTATCTTGTTGACTGGCAGCCAGCATTGCTGGCATAGAAAAATGGAAGACAGGTACCTCTTATGCTACGTATCTCATTGTCCCACACTCTTATTACTTAAAAGGGAACTAGTAATAAGTGCAGCATTCAATGCTATCTGCTGCTACTACTGCAGTCTTTAGCTTTATTTAATCAGTGTAGGAGGAATATAAAGAGACTTAGCTAAATTGACGTTTTCAACCTGATTTCCAACTCACGGTTTTTCTTAACTTGCTAGTTTACTAATTTTTTCTTTTTGTTATTTTGTCATTGGCTGTAAACCCAAATTTATGTCATCCCTTTGAGGTAGTCTGGACAGAAAACCAGAACCTTATTGTAACCTTATTGTAAGGTTACAATAACAGACACTGGCAAGTCTGAGAGTCCTTCACTTCTCCCTTTCCTTTACTTTTCAGAGAACTGGGAAGGATCCCTTCTCATTTTTCTACACTTCGATCCCTCCTTTCCATTCAGACCATTATCTAGGATGTGGCTCTTCCTTCTGTCTCCGAAGTTTATTTTTACAGTCCACAATGCTTTTCCATTGCTGGTAAAAGGTTGGGAAAAAATTCAGAAGCCGTGCTTTGCCTATGTTGTTTTAGTATCCAAATTTAAGCATCTTTTACTGCAAAGGCTGCCTTTAATAATACAAAGATTTAGCTTCGTTTGCCTAATATATTTCTCCATTATATATTCAAGACTTTGGAACACTTTACATATTCTTAGAAACTGTAACAAAAACTTCAGCAATGATTCTGAAGAATAGAGGCCAGAAAAACAATAAGGATCTCAATTTATTCAATGCCTGTCTTCAGCGTACAAGGGAATCTTATGAAACAATCAAGTAACACCCACAATTGCTTATATAGACCATATGTATTCCTCATCTTACAACCATAATTGAGCCTATACTTGAGTATAGAGACTTGTATGGAAAACTACATTTGCTGATATTTTTTGTGACTGTTTGTTTTAGTGTTCATATTTATTATATCTCTGTCTGAAGTAGGGATCTATGTAGTATTTTTAGATTCACTTTAATATACCATAGATTCTGTTAATATATGGTGGTGGAATGTCTTCCCACCTAGTGAGCTTCAATTATTTGTAGTAGTTAGAAGAACAAAGGATCTCTCAGAGCCAAGTTCAGTGATATACATACCCTATTATCCTGGCTTTTAAATCTACCAGGATTCGGTATTTCTTTGAATAATAAAATGAATTTTACATTTTAGTCTAACCATGTGCTGTTTTTTCCACAAATATACTGTAATCTTGTTTATCTAAGAAATCTTATGATATTGAATATTCTACTGACATAAAGCTTCATCCAGCAGTTTGTTCAACCATGAAGAATATGCACTCATCTTCATGTAGCTCTTGAGGGGTAGGTGGTTATAGTCTAGGCATGATTGTTTGGGTTCAAATAATTAACATATTCTAAACATCCCAAATGTTTCTACATTCCTATATTCCTCTTCTGGGCTGGGTCTGTAATGGAGGCCATTAATTATAAATTATAATTGCTGCTAGAAATTTGTTACGTTTTGTAAACTGCTTTGATGCCATCTCCCACTTTGAAAGTTAACAGAAGGACGGAGTTGGAAGGGACCTTGAAAGGTCTTCTAGTCTAACCCTGTGCTCCAGCAGGAAACCCTATACCATTTCAGATAAGTGGTTGATCCCTGATTTCTCTGCTTAATCCTACAGTCCCATGCCAAAATTGTATACCAAACTCAGATTCTACTAGCAAGAAAAAAAAAATTGTGTCAGTGGCTTTCCCAGACAGCACAAAAGAACAAGAGTACATAACTCAACTTTGAATTATTCCAACCCATATGTCTTTCCTTGATCACAGGACAAGCTATCTTCAATCTTGGAGAACCATAACAATTGTATAGGAATGTTTTTAAATAGTAGCTAATGCTTGAAAATGCTACTATTTCCAAATAGTCTCCAAAGTAATCCAAACTATGGCTTGACTCTGAATGTATTTTTAAAAAAAAATCCTTCCCAAAATTCAATGCTTATAAAGCCAGTGTGAACCCAGGGTTCATACAGGATCTTCCTAAGTAGAAAAGTTAATAAAAACAATATCCTCCTCCTCCTCCTCCTCTTCCTCCTCTTCCTCCTCATCTTCATCATCATCACTATTTTAGCCACTGTCTGTCCACTGCAGGATGAAAGCCTCTCCTGCATGTTTCCAACCAAAACGGTCTTGAGCTTTCTTTTGCCAATGTGGCCCGCAATACTTGCTGATGTCGTTGTTCCATCTTGTTTTAGGTTTCTGTCATGGATGCTTTTCATTAAGTGGGATCCATTCTTTAACTGCCTTGGTCCACCTGCCATCAGTTCTTCTTGCTATGTGACCAGCCCATTTCCATTTCAATTCTTCTACTCTCTTGATAATATCATATACTTTTGTTTGTTCTCTAATCCATGTGCAGGTCTTTCTATCTCGTCTTGTAATGCCGAGCATGTATCTTTCCATAGCTCCTTGCACCACTTGTAGCTTTTTTATCGACTGTGAGGTTAGTGTCCATGTTTCACCGGCATATGTTAGAGCAGGTAGTACACACTGATCAAAAACCTTTCAAGCATAAGGGGTGGTTGTTCTTGAAAATTATGCTTAGTTTGCCAAATGCCTGCCAACCACACTTAACATGCTGTTTAATTTCCTTTATTGTATCATCTACCATTGAGAGTTGTTGGCCAAGTTATATGTACTGGTCTACTACATCTAGTTCTTCCCCAGATATTTTTTTTTTAATTTCTTTGGTGAATTTATTAAACATAATCTGGCTCTTCTTCAGGTTTATTTCTAAGCCAAATGGTTCTCCTGCTTTACACAGCTCTTGAATGCGTAGCTCTTCTGGCTCTTGTGAGAAGAGAACAACATCATCTGTAAATCTTAAGTGATTTAAATAGGTGCCATTGATTTTTAGTCCATCTTTTACCATCTAGTTTGTGAAATACTTCTTCAAGGCAGGCTGAGAAAAGGATAGTTGATATTGTATCACTTTGCCATACACCTCATTCTATGTTGATTTTCACTTTAAGATCATTGAGGCAAATTGTTGACATTGTTTTTTCATATACTGAAAAGTATATGTATGTAAGCAGTGTCTATGCCTTGTTTGAGAAATGCCGTAATTATTACTTGCTGCAGGGGTGTCAAACTGCTGGCCCGCAGGCCAGTTGCGTCACATGGAAGCTGCGCCCACCCCATTGCTGGCAATGGTAAAGCCATCCCTATACATTGTGCGACATCACGTGACATCACGAGTTTGACATGTCTGGCTTGCTGGAATCAAATGCCTTTTTGTAGTTAATGAAAGCCACGCACAGAGGCATGGTGTACTCATTGTGCCTTTCAATGACATGCTGAACAACCTGGATGTGATTAATATGTGAAGATGGTTCTGTTATAGTACAAGACAGGAAATGTTAGAAATAATTGGAAAATTCTATTCAGAATGGTACAAAAATCAAGATCACTCAAAAGCAACAACATCCACAAAAGAAAAATGCCAGATATCCTAGTGGAGGAAGTATCAAGTGCCATAAAATCAATGAAAAATAACAAAGCTTCAGGAAATGATTGTGTTACCATTGAAATGCTGAAAGCTGGTAGACCCCGTTTACACAAGATACTAGTAAAAGTATGCTCGAGATGCCTCAGAGAATAAAAAATATGCAATGCATGGAAAAATGCTGAAGTAAATCTTATACACAAGAAAGGGGCCAAGATGATTTAAAGAAGTATCTTACAATAAGCCTTCTTTCAGGCATCTACAAGGTTTTCACCAACATAATAGCAAAAAGACTATTGAGAATATTAAATGATGCACAGCCAAAGAAACAAGTAGGTTTTAGAAGTGGCTACAGCACAATGGACACATCTGGGTTGTTCAGGAAATAATTACTTAAACATAAGAAATGGTGCTGTGAAATATGACACCTGGTCATATTTTTATCCAAAGCGAACTAATGACTCAACCCAATTCTGGTGCATAATTATGGATCATCCCAGCGTTGGATTGGCACATTTGGATAGCAACACCCCATCAGAAGTCTTGGAAAGGTATTTCACAGTACTGAAGAAGCTACTGTATGTAGAAGCAGTTTCCTTAGCATGATGTTAGAGGATCTGCCCATCAATGATCCCTTAAGAGATTAGACATCTGATTTCTCAGTTTAAGCCTTTGAAGCTTCTGGTCATGATTTAATCCTTAGCTACTCAAAGCAATTCATCATGGCCTCAGTATGTATATGCATATTTCTTACTGCCTTGTTGATGAGAACAAGTACCAGTTGATGTAACAATGGGGCACTTGAATAAACCTACAAATGGCCAGAGTTCAAATATACCATTATCAATATTTTTTAGCGAAAAGTATACAAATTGGTAAAAAAGGTCCATCTGTAATGTAAAGTCATAGACTTAGTGTCATGTTCCCAAACAAATAGTATTCTTTAAAGGGAGGAGAAGCAAAGGAATGGTTGAACAGGCTGAAAGTTCACTCCAGCCTCTTAATATTTGGAAAATAGAGACAATTTCAGATGGATTGAATTTCGTCTTGTATATAGCAAAATATTTTTAGGAAAATATTTATCTACATATTTATCCTGTATTAGTTCTTATTTATTAGAGCAACAAAGATGATTACAGCAACAAAGATGGAGACTAAAACATAGGAAGAACAATTGCAGGAATTGGTATATCTAGTCTAGTGAAAAAAAGGACTAGGGGTGTCATAATAATAGTGTTCCAATATTTGAGGGGCTGTCGCAAATAAGAGAGGGCCAAGCTGTTTTCCCAAGTACCTGAAGGCAGGACAAGAAGCAATGAATGGAAACTAATCAAGGAGAGAAGCAAGCTGGAACTAAGGAGATACTTCTGACAATTAGAACAATTAATCTGTGGAATCACTTGCTTTTGGAAGTTGTCGGTCAGACATGTCAAACTCGTGATGTCACATGACATCGTACAACGTATTGGGGCTGTTTTGCCATTGCAACGGGGTGGGTGCGGTTTCCGAATAACGTTTTCAGCCCATGGGCCGGCAGTTGGACAACCCTGTTGTAGGTGTTCCAACATGGAGTTGGACTAGAACACAGGTCTGCAACCCACGGCTCCGGAGCCACATGCGGCTCTTTCAGCCGTCTCCTACGGCTCCCAGTCCTCTGCCATGTGCAGTCCAAAAAAAAAAAAAAACGGGACTAAAAAATTTCAACCAATCAATTCAAATATGCAGGGTAGGTGCATATCTTGCCTTGGCTCCACTCTTCAGTCAAACCCTGTTCTGCACATGCGCACATGTACGCGTATGCACACACATTTTTTGCGGCTCCCAGTTTTTCCTTTTGTGAGGGAACCGGTTCCGAGTGGCTCTTTCACTGTTTCAGGTTGCTGACCCCTGGACTAGAATATTTCCAAGTCCTTTCCAACTCTATTATTTGTTGTTGTTGTTGCTGCTGCTGCTGTTGTTGTTATTGCTAGTCTTAAAGCAAGCACTGTTTCTTGAATCATCTATGTGCTTTGCTTTTAAGCAAGCAACTGAAAATCTGTTGTTGTTTTGAAAAGTGGCACTTAATACCATAATTTTCTTTCTCAGATAATTTTAAAATAATAATTTGTCTTTTTCCTCTTCCATTTGTTGTCATTTTTCTGTAGCAAAGGGCATAAAAATCAAAGAGTATATTGTAAAAAACCCTATCATTGCAGTCAAAGCAACAATTTTCCCATATCAGAATAACAAAAGAATATTTTTATTCCAGTATTCCACTTGTTTCCAGCTGAAATTTAGAATAAACCATTAGAAGGTTTTTATTATGTTTTGTATATTTCTGAGAAACATGATTGTACACTTCCTTTGTTGTGGGATAATAGTAAAAAAGAAATATTACAATAATCACCCTATTGCTGCCAATTATATCTAATGCAAGCCAAGCAGTTGCTAACTTACATATGAATGTCTAAAAATTCAATTTTATGCTTACAGCTTAAATATATTTCCTTTTACAATATTGTTTGCAATTATCTGCAGTTATGACCAGTTTGCCATTAGCAAATAATTAAAAGTTTTACAAAATATAATAGCTGGTTGCGATTCTGTTTTGAATTCTGTTAAAATTGCAGCACATTAGTAAAATAAATGTAATAATCATCCATGGCAGACTCAAAATGCCAAAAAGTTGTTGTCCAGGTTGTATACATTTGTTTCACAAAGTACTGTAGATATATCTTTGTGGCATAGTAATATAGAACAGAAAAGAAGTTAAAACAAAAGCTGTGATAATTTTTGGGTGTTCAATTTTTCATGAACAAAATGTTTGCAGAAAATAATATTTCATTAATGCTTCTAGCTTCATAGGGAGGTATGAAATCAATTCCAAAATTGTTGTGGATTCAAGTATATTGCATAAATAAATAATGACACAGATTAAACAACTCCATTTTAATACAGGCTGTATCTTCCTTAGAAACTAATTAACTATTGTCCTTAAACTGGTTCTTTAGAAGACAATAATTACGTAAGTCAGACATGAGGAATCAGTAACCTTCCAAATATTGTTGAATCACAACTCTCAGTTAACATAACCAAGAATGTGGAATACTTAGAGTTGTAGTACAGCTGCCGACAGAGGACCATAGTTTCTTCACTTCCGTATTATGTTCCTATAAGGTATTTTAATTTTGAGAGATGTATGATTGGAAGTGAATGGGAATATGTTAGGATAAAATTACCAACAACCATTTTGTATATCTTTTATTTGCCATGAAAGCCATTGGTAGATTTTGTGGGGTTTTGTGTGTGTATTTTTTAAACTGGAGAGTAGGGAATTTCCCCCCCATTTTTATATTATGTTGTCATCAGTATCTCTTGCCATAGAGCTATGTTGGAAAATGTTGATAGAATTACTGTACCCATTCTGAACAATACCACTGAATCTGAAAGGATAAAGAGAAGCTTGGTTAAAAAGGAAATCAGCCATCATATAAACAGTAAAATAATAATAAAAAAATAAAACTGGAGATGCTTCACATGCATTTTATTTTTCCTGCCCCCAGGAGACACTGGAGAAATCTAACTCTATCCCTAATCCTTTAAAAATAAGTATGACATTTTTAATTAACAATTTTGAAGGTACTTTGCAGTTAGTGGCAAATCAGATGTGTATTTTCTAAAATATAATTAAGTCTGTATTCACTCACCTTATTGGTACATGTTGTTTTCACAATCACATAGGCTATTTTAACTCTACAGACTATTTTTTCAACATTACCAGGTTTCCCTGCATTTTATTTTATATTGGCTAAAATGAATTGGTTTCAAGTCATCCTTCCTGGCTTCTGCAACTGTGCATCTTGACAAGCCTTTAATGGTTTGAATAGTTCATTAGAGTCAATAAAATATCTCTCTGATTATGTAGCTCATAAAATATACTAGGATGATTGGAATTTGAAATAATGTCTGTGAATATAGATAGAACATTAATTTTGGTGTCATTTTAGAAAATCACTTCTATTCAGAAAGCACAGAAGTATTTGCTTAACATGGAGTGTTTTCCTTCTCCATAGGGAATAGATTAAGTACAGGCAAAGTGATTTGCTGAACTGGCACATTTAAATGCTGACTTGCAGTTCACTGTTAGGTCATAGAAATCAGTGGGGTAACAAATGGACACGCGCAAACACATTATCAGAAAATCAGTGTGGTAATTAAATATACTTTGTTCCTTTTCTTTTTTTTCCATGTCTTTGTGGAACTACACATTCATATTTTCACAGTACTATAAATGCTAGAAAACAACCAACTTGGTTTACCAGTTCTGATCAGACCAACATTTTTAAACATATGAACAACATCCTAAATATTTTCTAGTGAAGAATCTTCATGTGGGTGGAATACAACTCCCCCAAATCATGGCCACAAATAAATGTCAGTTCCTTTTCTCCAGAACCATACTGGTTTGCCATTTGTGCCTTTTTTAAAAAAATAAATAAATAAATTGCAGGCCATTTTTAATAGTTTTAGCTGTATCTTTTACAAAGATGCAACAAAAAATATTAAGAGGTCATGGACACCCTTCCAATAGCCAAGAAGCCAGCTGGAACTCAGGTGATTGTGCTTCCTGACTGGAGGAATGAATCCTCAGTCCCTACTATTGGTGCAGCCAGGTGTCCTGTGATTCCAGAAGCACCCTTTCAAAGGAAGTTGACTCCTATACCTTCACTGAGAACCCTTCTATTTTACTCCTTTCTTCAATGTGGATAATTCTGTTGATGTAACTACAGCGGATTCTCTGAAGATTATGCAATCTCTGAAAGTTTCAAGCCCTCCAATGCACAATGCTATTTTCCACCCAGACCTTTTCTAGGGCCAACTGCTTGCTAAATTTCTGCAAGCAAACTGAACCAGTCATCTGGACCAGATTTTCCATTTATGGCTCAACTTCTGAGCTGCCTGTTTTGTTTGCTTCATTTTTGTCGGTGAATGTCACTCTTTGCCTGCTAACTGACAATCATTTCATACATTTCCCCTCATCTTCTTTACATGGAACATTGCAAGGTCTGACCAAATCCTTAGATCCTCCCCCTGTCAAATGTTTATCCAATCATTCAGTATTACATTCCTACAAGAAACTTAACCAAATTGATATTGATGATTCAATTCTCACTGCACAAGTCTGTTCCAAGTGAAAGGATTAGGATTAGGATTTATTAAATTTATATGCCGCCCTTCTCCCTAAGGACTCAGGGCGGCTCACAACAATAAAAATTAAGAGACATAAAATACCAAAATTAAAAAAGAATTAAACAATGAATATAAGAAATATGGGACAATTTACACAATAAAAACCAAATTAAAAACCATGGTCAGTCCAGGCCCGCTTGTTGGAACAACCATGTCTTCAGGTCACGGCGGAAGGATTGAAGGTCAGGGGAAAGTTAGAGCCAAAGAAGATTTTGCCATCTAAATTTCTACACATTATGCATAAACATTATCCCTCTTCCCCCTTTTCCCCTTCCTCTTAAATTAAAAATGAACCAGGTTAAAAAGGTTTTGGTCAATATCTATTCATCCCCACTTCACTCAAGCAGATTATACATTTCTGTGACCAATTTGAAAATAATAATGAGAGATGTATGGACCTTCATCCCCAAGCTCACACCTTAATTGGGAGCAGTTTTAATGCACAAGTGGGTCCAGGTGACAAAACTCTATGTGCCCTTTACTAAGACTATCCTGAGGAGATCAGCATGGGTTACCTCTCCCCATGCTCCTTGCTAAAGATACAGTCAGTAATTTTGCAAGTTGTTACCTGAACACATTACAGTAACTCACAAATTTCACTTGCACATCTTGAATGTTAGCATTTTGTGTGGCCAACCTGATAATGACTCTGAATGTCAGTAGTTGACTACTATTTTTTTTGTCATTGAGAACTTCAGTCAAATGTTAGTCAGTGATCATCTTCCATTAACCCTCAAATATTTATTATACAAAATCTAGAATAGTATTCTACTGCAAATTGCTACAGGTTTTATCCAATGAGTGGAAATACAATCAAACTCTTCAACTGCTAAAGTGCTATAATTCTTTAGAATGATTGATTTAAAAAAAAAACAAGACACAAATTGGAATTCAAAAAGAAATGGCAGCTGAATAATTTGATCTTTACCAATTATGTGTCTTTTGTCCAAAGTCTACAAGACCAGATTAAACAAACTAGACGTATCACCGTATTAAAATCTGGTCCAAAGATTGATTTTATCAGGATTGTATCATAGCTGTGCATGAATTGTTGGCATATTTTGGTTTATATCAGAAAGACCTCCTGATTTGTCCCTTGCTAATTTAGTGGAATTGAAGAAATAATATATGGTTCTTTTGAACTCAATGAAAAGGGATGGTGTGCATCCTGGGAGCAATTAGTTCTGGCAGTCAAAGATAAAGAGTTCCTCCACTGCCTTTTGGTGAATCATAGCAGGCCATCAGAGAAATGATTTACCCTCTCCTATTAGCAAAGCACTCATGGGGACTTGGGAAACATGCTTTATGGTTCCTTTGCAGTTTTAGCATTCATGCATAAAATGAATTCCTTGTTTATTTATTAAGATCTCTAACTACTGTGTCATCCATAGATCTTATAGTGGGCTATCATGAATAAAGCAAATTATGTTAAAATCAGTAAAAGCTGCTTTTTGGTAAATAATCAGGCTCTCATGGCTCTGAAAAGGTTTTTGACAGTGCTTCTAATTATATTTGTTTTCTGAAATTACCCAAATCACAAATGTAGTCATTGTATTTCTGACATGAAATCAGTATTTAAATTCTGTATTTGTTTCTGCCATATCTACCAAAACTTGATGCCAACCATAAAAATCCATTGGTAATTAATTCTTCAGGAAGTCAATCTTTAATTAATCAACTGATCCAAAATAAACTTTTCCTGGCATTTGTGTAAAATGATACCTAATTAATTCTCAAACACATATCTGTGAACGATAAATGCAGTGTGTTTTTATTCCTATTTTAATTATTAATAAATTTTAAAACAGGTAGCAAAACTTGATTTAAACTTCAAAATGTTAATGGTGAACTTTAAAGAGTATTTTTAAAAGAATGTACAGGTAAAGAATTTAGATCCTCATCAAATAATCAGATACATATCAACCCTTCTACTTTAGATTATTTGGATTTATAGATTTATCTTCTCTCATACTGTTCAGAAACATATCTAAAAATTTTATCTAAGGATAATATATACCACTAAACCTCTTTTTGTCACATGGATTAAGTAATGTCCTCCTCCTTCTCTCATTCAAGGCAAGTGAAAATTTCCTTTGTATCTCTGAAAATATTCAGACATTAGAGCTAGCCAGGAAATATATGTGGCTGAAAAGTTATTTGAAAGGAAGCATTTGTATTCTGATATATCTTTTTTGAAGGATTTCAGCAGTGCTAAATCTTAATTTAGGAAATTAACAGCACTCTTTTTCTGTGGCTACATATAGGAAGAAAGTAATTGTCGTGTTATAGGCATTGACGTGGTAGAGATCAGGATTGTTTCACAACAATTTTCATGCTTGGCAATGCTTGTAATTCTTTATGTGATAAAAATATTCTCTGTTTCCACATTTGAAGTAAAATGAACTTTTATAATTTCTCTTTTCTCATTTCTAGAGCAGTTAGAATTACCGTGAATTTTAAGTTTTATGCAGAAAATGTTTGGTATAGGAAAAACTACCTCTTTTTCCCTTTATTCATCCATTTAAACTTTTTCTTATATATCTATTAAAATAAAGCTGCTTTATTCACTGTAATTCCAGAAGGAAAAGAAGGAAAATACCCTGTCAAATATTAATCTTGTGAAAGTAAAGCTGTGTTTTAAAGGTATGTTCAAACTGATGACGATGAGTTTGGAGCGGATCACATTCTTATATTGTGGATTAGCCTTGATTAATCCTTACTGTATTCTATTCTCTGTAAGCTTTGTGATGTTCTTTTTTCTTAAAGGAAGATTAGTTTTGATTTAGTTTGGATCAGTATGGAAGTCACATTTTTCTTCCTAAAGTTCACTATTAATAAATGGCATTCCTTTGACAGGTCTTTTGCTGGGTTTATTATAGTTGCTTGCACTTCTCAGAGCAGGAGATACAGCACTTTTGAAAGCCCAATTTTGAAATCACCTAATTCTGAAAGCCTTTGAGATGGTGCTATTTTACCACAATAAACACTTGGTTGGACAAGAACTCAAAATATAAACTCCACTTATCAGACAGATAGCACATCATTCAATCATGATTAGCCTTAAGTATTCCACATAGTGACCTTTGTCACCCAACATAAAAAATACTTTGTACAGACTCTTCCAACTTCATGTTTTGAATTATGTGCTTGTTTTCTATTCAGACCACTAAAATATTCTTGCAATTGAAAGATTCTAATCTTTTTTTTACAAATTAAAATAGTAAGCCAAAAGTGTTCATCTGGATTTATAAGATTTACAAATATAGCATTCACACTGTATATTAAAAAAGTGGGGTAATGGTTAGAGAAAGACACTTAGGAAAGACACACTTTAATTGATCAGGCAGTTAAAAGTGCAAGTGGAAGATTTAAGTTTAAGTTTAAGTTTTATTTGATTTCTATACCGCCCTTCTCCCAAGTATTTTTTATTTAACAAGATTCTGTGACTGTAATCTTATAATAAAATAGAATTAGCTCATCTAATTGTGTTTCCTATCTGGTTTACCTGGGAGGGCTGACACATTGATTAATGTAATGATAGATAGATAGATAGATAGATAGATAGATAGATAGATAGATAGATAGATAGATAGATAGACAGACAGACAGACAGACAGACAGACAGACCAAAATATTTCATTTATACATTGGTCATTAAGATTTTTTTAAAAAGTGATGCAATTTACTCTTTCAGTTTATGAATTTAAATTAGTCATTCAGTTAATGCCTCATATCCTAAATGATTTTTGCAACTTTTCCTGAAGGGAAAAAAAAATATATGCTGGGCAAAATTGAAAGCTAGTTATAATTTGAGGCTCCAAGCTGAACCCTTTGTTTCAAAGGGTGAAAATAAACATAAAAATATATATTTGAAATAGTTATGAATTCATAAGAATTTTTATGCAGTTATTTATACATATTTTTCTATTATTGCTTGTAGGTTTGGTTGCATAGTTTAACATACTGAAGTATTCTCTTTAATGGAAAACTTCAAATTTGGAACATTTAGCAGTCTTTTTTTTCAGAGAGGTCTAAGAAAGTAGTTCCAACATACGTTATTTCAGATGAAGATATCAAATATTCTAGTAATGAATTCGCAGAACTATATGGGCCGGATTGAAAATTAGAACTTTGAAAAAATAATGATCCAAGTGCCTAACCTTTATTAGGTTCAGTCGTCTCCAGTTTTATAAATCTTGATGTAGTCCCTGAAGGCATCTATCAAATTTGCATAATAGTAGTTCATCTGTCTTAACCACAAGATTGAAATTGGAAGCTATACTGTTCCTCTACAGTAATGTTAATGGGAATGATTTCTGATGTAATCTGTCTCATAAGTAGCTAATAAAGAGGATATCAGATCAGTAGAAGACATGAATAGTGTCATTGGCAAGCAATCTTTTTATGGTAGGTAGCATTGGAAGAAACTATTCTTTTGTATGACCAGTATACATGTAGAGAGTAAAGAAGGGTGAGGCCAGTCTGGTTTCTTATTTAAATAAAGTGAAAGCATTTAAAATTAGTTAAAAATGATATTATGTATTTGTTACCCTTATTTACACTTTTATGGATATACAATTTCTGGAAGAGAAATACATTTAATTATAGTTGGCGTAAGAAAGCTCATTGATTTTCACTTCAGGCTTAGACATTATTACAAATGGTTGCAGTAGCTGATAGCAGAAAGATGTTGGTGTTCAATGTTGTATGTTCCTAAAGATATTGTTACCATTTAACTAATTTAAATAAGTCTCAATACCAGATGAATTGTGTTCTTGTAGAGTCTGATTGCAGAACATGTAAAATTTGATAATTTTGAAGTTCTGAAGAACTGATGACGTTTCTGAAGATTACGGCAAAAAAGTCTCCTTATTTTCAAAAAGGGAAGGAGGAGGAAGACCCCCCAAATTGCCAATCTATCAGCCTGTCATTTATATTGACAAGGTCTTTGAAGAGATTACTAAATAGGGTATTTTGAGTACTTGGATCTGAATGCAGTAATTAACAGCCATCAGCAGTAACAATAAAAACTGACTTATCTCCTTTTTTAACAGATACTAATGAGTTATGACCCAGGAATACCATAACTTAATCTTAGCAAAGCATTTAACAAAGTTTCTCAAGATATCTTCATTAATAAATTGCTAAGATATGGGCTGGATGTTAAAGAAATTGGAAACCTTTCCTATGAGGAACTTTCAAATGAATGTGGAATGTTGAACTTATAGAAAAAAGACTGAAGGAAGATGGTATAACAGTATTCAGATATGGTTATCATAAAGAGGAAACAGGTCATTGCATCAGAAGGCAGAAGCATAAGCTTATTTAAATATAAATAAGATTTTCTTGGTGGTAAAAGCTGTCAACCAGTGGAGTAAGGTGGTTCATGAAACAGTATGTACTTCTTCAATGGAGAACTTCAGAATAATCTGTGAATTACTTTAGCAGCTTCTCCATTGAGCTTGATAACTTCTGAGATCTCTTCCAAGTCTATGATTCTGTCAATAGTACATATAGAAAGCTTTGATAATGTGCCATCCATTATGATGTCTTCAATCTGCTGTCAAACCAGCTGATGATGGCCACTGCAATTCCTTCTAATCACCTATTCTAGTTCTGTATTGTTTTTGCCAACCTGAGGAATTGGGCATAAATGGTCTTCATTCAGTATGGGTATGTTGATCTCCAACTTAAATTATGATACAGATTTGTGCTGTTATTAGAGCTGAGGGAAGTAACAAACTATATTTCTTTATGAAAGAAGGCACAAAATTTTAAAAACAATGTTAAAGGTTTGTATGAAATTGGAATTAAAGCTCAAACTTTGATGGACACTTAATTATTGTTAGTTTGTTATTATTTGCTTTGGCATTTACATTTGAAGACTATATTTAATAATTGTACTATATAAATTTTTCCCACATTTACAATAAAATATATTGTGCATGATTTCAAGAATACATTTTAAAATTGCAACCATATGTAGTTGCATGGGTTGTGTTGAAATCATAAAAATATCAATAGTTAGTAGCAGAATGAGGGATGACAGTGTGTGAGTTTCATTAGTGCCAATGTACAAGTTATTCTAAATCTTACATGCTTATAATTCTGAATTTATTTATATTAGACAGAGTTGTTTATTACAGTGTTTTTATTAGTGAGAAGTGGGTGCAAAAATGCATTTGTTAAGAAAATATGTATAAAATGTGTTAGTTTAATTATGAGGATTAAAAAGAAATGCAAAATTATGTGAAAACCAAATATACATTAAAATTATTGATTAAGGGGAAAAAGAAAACTTGGAAGATTTGTCTACTCCTAGACAATGAACTAATGCATACAGTTTCACATCCATTTCCTTTAATGCTAGTTGGAATGAAAAGTGAGGAGAGATTGGTTTCATTATATCTCTAGTGTGGAATGCAACCCTCCACTGTTTAAAGATTCTGCTGTCATAATTCCATACGTGAGATTTTCATTACAGTAACAACCATTGATTTTTTTTTTTACTTTTGAAATGGAAATGAAAACTGCAGGCATAGTAAGAGGAGTGGTTTTTTAAATTTTCTGCAGAATTATTTTTAATTGTTTAAATTGTTCTGTTGTGATCCCACTTCCTGTTGAGGACCCACAGTGACAATTTATATACAAAAGAAAACAGATCCTACATTCAGAACAAAAAATACATAGAAAAGATAATGTAGTGAAATTTTCACAGATCACTGACTTCGTATGCAATGGACTACATTTTGCTGCAATTTATGTCGTTTGCATAATGATGTCATTATGTAAATGAGACAAATGACTTAATTTGCATAATGACATCATCACCCATTGTAATTTGCATCAGTTTATGTTATTACTTAAATTCTGAAATTTGTGTCATTTTCATTATCATGGTGAAGTTCTCTGATTTATCATACTTTGGGTAATAGCATATATCCTTCTTTCTCCCAGTTAGTCCATTAAAAAAAGGGTTACCTTTCATGTTACAATTGGAATGCTAACTTTCCTGCTGGTATTGCTTAGGCATTGTGGCTGCAGTGATGGATGAACTAAGTGAAGTATCAGGTTTGAAGGAGCACTTGGGGTACTCATTAATCCTTGCTAATCAAAGGTTAAAGGGATTCATTGTCCATCATTACAACTTTCCATGCTAGGGACAAATCCTGCTTGTGGAAGCCACTTGGATGGAAGAGAGAGAGCAGCCAGTGGACACCAATAAACAGAATGAGGCGTCTGGTTCTTACATTGGTTTTTTTCTTGGGAAAGCATTATTTGACAGAAGTGGCAGGTGACAGTAAAAGTGGGCATGCTATAGTCTAGGGCAGGGGTAGGCAACCTCGGCTCTTTTATGACTCATGGACTTCAACTCCCAGAATTCCTGAGTCAGCTGACTCAGGAATTCTGGGAGTTGAAGTCCACGAGTCATTAAAGAGCCAAGGTCCCTACCCCTGCTATAGTCAGTGTATCTTAGTGAGGCAGAAAAACAATATTCCGACTTTGGGTCATCAGTGTCAGCTTTTGGTGAGATCTGGCAACAAAATTGGTATGACACCTGTCCATTAACCAGCATCCTTATAAGACAATATTCTTCCTTATATGTTACTGTGCAAAATATCCAACTGGAACAACTTATTTCTTAAGAGGAACTTCCCCTTCATCATTTAGCCAACACTCATACTTTCACTCTGAGGATTATTAATTTATTCCTAATCTCTTTTTTATATTTATCCCCAGTCTCCATTTTAACTAGTCATTACTGTATAAAATATGTATCCTCGGTATCTCTTCTTCTGATCCAACTGATCAATATTTTTTTTAAAAAACTAGGCAGCATTTTTATTGTCATAAGAAAACCTTTTTTTATTATTTATTAACTGTGCTAGAAATTGTAGCTCTTTTTCTCATCTGCAGACCACTTTCTACCTGAATTTACTCTATTGTAATTTTTGTAATCCCTTGCTCTTTCTGGTTCTCTTTAGTTCTCTTTCAAAGTCCTCTCTTATCGATTTGTTTTCCAATCAACAAAACTTTCCCACTGGAGGATTATATGAAATCCTTAATCCATAATCTTAATACATTTTTTATAAAAGTTTAAAACACCTCACAGGAAATGCTCTTTCAAGTCTATCTAGCCTTTTAGGTTTCCACAATCAACGTTCTAGTCCCCCTTTTGCTGTTTTCCAACTTAAAAGTTGGAAAGTTTTTATTTTAATCCTTAAATTTACATAGAACTTCTTTCATCCAGGGCAGAAGGAGATTTTCCTGCCGTAATAAAACTTGGTCTTTGGAAGGGTCTTAACATCTAGAAAATCAATAACAAGTAACTTTCTAAAGTAGTTAAGAGAGGAAGTAGACAAATGCAGAGAGTTTCCTTGAAGGTGCTGAACTGTGGCTTAGGCAGTTGTTTCCTCCTTCTTGTCCCACTCGTTTACAGCTGTTTTACTATTTCTTTGCAAGGAGGTTATGTACATACCAAACTTGTGGCTGATCATTTCTTGTCCTTGATCCATTCACTGGCTCCTCTTTTTGCTTCAGTTGGTGGCTCCATAAAAGCAGAACCGTGTTTAGTCCACTAGTGCTGTCCCATCTGTGGTCTGGGCCTCCTCAGGGTGCCTCCGATCAAAGAATGCCGATTGGTGGCCCCCAGGGGGAGGTCGTTCTCTGTGGGTGTGCCAGACCTGTGGAACCGCTTTCCGGTTGAGCTCCGGATGGCCCCCAACCTTCGCTCCTTCCAGCGCGATCTAAAAACGTATTTATTTGAGCAATCTGACCTGGTTTGATGGGTTAGGGCTGGGGTTTTAATATGTTTTTAATTATTGTTTTAAATTTGGGCATTATATTTAATCGTTTTTTAACTTTTGTATTCTGTTTTTATATTTATTGCCCTGTACACCGCCCTAAGTCCTTCGGGAGAAGGGCGGTATAAAAATATAATAAATATAAATATAAATATATCCTCCCCAATATTCTGAATACATCTGATTCAATCTACTTAAGCAAATATACTAATTTTATGCAAGTTTTTCTTTCTGTGTCAATTATGTTGTGTTGCATTTCCTTGGTGAATTTTTGTTTACATACAAATTAAATTCGATAATGCAACGATATCACACAAAGTCTTCTGGAAAAGGAAGTAACGCTGAGAAAGATGGAAGGGAAGAGAAGAAGGGCAAGGCGGATGCAGTCAGTTACAGGGGCAGTTGATGCACCACTGGAATTGCTGATTAGGGGACAGTTTATTGTAGAGAAAATGTATCTTTATAATTGTTTTAGAGATGCAATGACTTCATGCATGTAATTATCATCATCATCAATGCAGTGATCTCTTTTTCATTCAAATCAGCAAGAATCACAGCATCCATTGCAACCTTGATATCATTAAGTTCACAAACATTTCCCATCTACCAAGTACTCAAATTTTCAGCTTCTTTATTGTGACACATTTCTTCAGACTTTCTCAGATTAATTGAAACTACAGTACTATAGCCCTTTCTTTTTTTGAGGCCTCCCTGTTTTTGTACTCCATTTAAAGATGTCCTTGAATATGTTGTTCTGGGGATTTACAGAATCTAAACTGTTTTTGAAGCAGTTCTGTTGACTCTTCCTCTTTCAGGTGTCCTCTTTATTATAATCAAGAACAATTGCCACAGTTTATTCTCTCCCATTCTCTCTTTGGTTCCATATAAACTGCTATTTATAGATTGGAGACTTCTAGCATTCCTGTTTACCACCAGTGGTGAAATTCAGTCAGTTTGCACCACTTCAGCAGAACCAGTAGCTAATTTTTTTGTTGCCCAGGCCCAGAATAGACTTCCAGAAGCAGCATCCATTCAGAGAACTGGTTGTTCACATATTTGAATCCCACCACTGCTTATCACCCTTAATACAGTAGTAGTTCAGTAGCAGTCTTTGTGATTCCCATGAGTATTTTAGCCATTTCAACTTCTTCCTTGCTGGCTTAGGGGTAGGCAACCTTGGCTCTTTTATGACTCGTGGACTTCAACTCCCAGAATTCCTGAGCCAGCTATGCTAGCTTAGGAATTCTGGGAGTTGAAGTCCACGAGTCATAAAAGAGCCAAGGTTGCCTATCCCTGGTCTATACCATCCTATGGTGTGTTCATATATCCAGAAGGAATTAATATGTGTTATTGAAGAGGTATGCCTATGCACTGTTTTTAGATATTTAATAGTACTGTATCTGATTTGTGCAATTATTCCATTGTTTCCACAAGATATTAAATCTTTGTCTTCATTGTGATGCACTCATGAATGTTAATATTGATCTTTCATCTGCAAAAATTGTCATTTTTTCCCCTCAGCAATTATCATACAATGCTGATTCCCTTCCTGAATATTTATTATGTGAAACTATTCAGTTACAATATTACACAGATAGTTATTCTATCCTTGTAAAGTTATGCTAGTAAGATTGGAAATAGGTTGATCCCATTAAGACTAAAATGTATTCTTAATTCTTCTAAGTTTAATTTCAAAAATTTCTTCCATTAATGAGAGTTATAGAAATTAAAGAAAAAATGAAGACATTAAAAAAATGTTTCAGCTTCTTATTTTCTTAAGCTGCTACCTTGAAATTTCCAAAAATAGAATATTTAGGTAAACTGGTGTAAAACCTGAAGCCATACCCCCCCAATAAAGCACATTTTGCTTCTCTAAAATAATACCTGAAATACTCTATGTGGAACTAAAATGGGCTAATAACAACATTAGGAAATAATTAGATGAATAAAAAATCAAACTAAAAATCTACATTTCATTTGCCAAAATAATTTATATGTACCGTATGATAATGCCTGACACTGTGCTGGCACAAAGTCCACAATAACACATTTTTGTCCAGAACAGGATGCGAAAAAGACACAAAAAGGAACATAATGGAAAGACAAGTAATATAGCAGCATCATGATCTTATGCTAGATATTAATCATGAGCTAGAATGATGATATAATGATTATAATGTGAGAATTATGTCAGTGTCCTTTAAATTATATGACAATTATATACATGTAAAGGAACAAAGTACTTTAAATTATAGGGATATGCCTCTATATAGCTTCCTTTAATATACATATTATTAGTTATAAATCTCTATAGAAAAATAGGAAAGAAATACACTAATCCAAAGAACATGCTCAGAAGTTTCCTACCCATTAAGTGTCAGTAAAGAACAGTAGATAGAAACATGCAGACACAGCCATATTTCCAAGGTCACAATAATAATTGAAAGTATCCAAGGCAATCAAGAGATTGGTTTGTCCAATACAAATAGATTGGCAACATACCAAAAAACATCTGGAAGAGATCTAGTGAAATGATTTGTGCAGAATGGATGCTAACACAGATTTGTTTATTCTGTTAGTTGCTGAGTGATCTGTGGAATTACAGGAACCACAAAAGTCTTGGTCCTTCATCCTCAGCAGGTTCTTGAAAGTGAGAAATAATTGTAAACAAATCCTAGATACCTTAAAATTAATATATTTATTATTCTATAAATAGTATTACACTTATTTTTTTGTTCCTTTTCATAGCTCAGCTTTCTCCACAATTGGCAAAGAAATTGCTTTGAGTAACACAATATTTACTACTTCCTGTATAAAAATTGTATTGAAACTTTGTGTATATAGTGTCTCTCCATGGAGAACATTAGAGGAGCTGTTCACCTCTCTTGGCGAGATGGGCGGCAAACACAAACAAATAAATATTTTGATATATGTCAGAAGTGTCCATAACATCATGTAAATCAACTGATAGTATTAGACTATCTTGTCTCAGCATGAATTCTTAGAGTATATGGAGAAAAACTAATGAGGGACAAAGTAGTTTGCAAATATATAATTGTGTACCTTGGAGGGTTAGAATGAATATAACTAAAAAAATTTCTGAATCATTCTCCTTTTCCTTATTTTTATATGTTTCTCAGGTTTTCTGTTCCAGCTTGTAGGATTGGAGTGAGTTCCATTTTGCCACAGTATTTTCACAGTACCATTAATAAGTTGCACTGGCCCAATTTTAAGGAAGATTGCGCATGCATGACATCATGCACATGCATACAGTTGTCTATGCCTATATTAGAGCATGAAGAAGAAAACCTTCACTCATGTAACTGCATATGTATGTTATGAGAAACCTAATAGTACGTGATGAATTCTGTCAGTGAGAAGGGCAGTCTGTACATTTGAGAAATTAGAAAAAATAAAAATAAATTAGATGCAACAGGATGTACAGAGTGAATGGGAGAAGACCACTTCAGAGAGTTTGGGGAATAAATTTGCTGCAGTTGCAGTCTCACTTACAAATTAAATGCTGTGCATGTTTAAATATGTACTCAGGTAGCAGGTAGATAGTTCTCTTTGTTCTTGTTGTTGTTGTTAGTTATGAAGTCATGTCTGACCCATCGCGACCCCATGGACAACATTCCTCGAGGCCTTCCTGTCCTCTACCATCTTCTGGAGTCCATTTAAGCTCACGCCTACTGCTTCAGTGACTCCATCCAGCCACCTCATTCTCTGTCATCCCCTTCTTCTCTTACCCTCAACCTTTCCCACCATTAATCTCTCTTCTCCAGTGAGTCCTTCCTTCTCATTAGGTGGCCAAAGCATTTGAGTTTCAACTTCAGGATCTGGCCTTCTAAAGAGTAGTCAGGGTTAATCTCCTCTAGGACTGACTGGTTTGATCGCCTTGCAGTCCAAGGGACTCGCAGGAGTCTTCTCCAGCACCATAGTTCAAAGGCCTCACTTCTTTGGTGCTCAGCCTTTCTTATGGTCCAACTTTCACTGCCATACATTGCAACTGGGAAGACCATAGCCTTGACTATACTCACTTTTGTTGGCAGGGTGATGTCTTTGCTTTTTAGTGTGCTGTCTAGATTTGCCATGGCTTTCCTCCCAAGGAGCAAGCATCTTTTAATTTCTTGGCTTTTTTATCTTTTTTCATCTGTGGTGATCTTTGAGCCCAGGAAAATAAAACCTGTCACTACCTACATTTCTTCCCCATCTATTTGCCAGGAATTGAGAGGGCCGGATGCCATGATCTTGGTTTTTCTAATGTTAAGTTTCAAGCCAACTTTTGCAATCTCCTTCTTCACCCGCAACAAGATGCTCTTTAGTTCCTCTTCACTTTCTGCCATTAGAGTGGTATCATCTGCATAACTTAGGTTGTTGATATTTCTCCCAGTAATGTTAATTCCAACTTTTGATTCATCTAGCCCTGCCTTTCTCATGATGTGCTCTGCATATAAGTTAAATAGGCAGGGAGACAGTATACAGCCTTGCCGGACTCCTTTCCCAATTTTGAACCAATCAGTGGTTAGTTCTCTTTGTAACTGAGGCATTTCTCTGTAGCTTCATCACAAGAATTCTACCATGTGTCTGTAATTATTTTTTTGACAAAGCTACTTCAATTCCTCTTTCTGTTTTCAGTCCATTTTGGATTCCAAAACTACAGTACTGTATGTGTTGAAGAAAATGATCCAAAAATTGTAAATTGTGACATTTATAGGAGTATTGCCATTCCCAAATAAATATTGAACATGCCTGAATATCTATGTATTGCATTTTTTCACATAAAAACAAATTACAACAGTTACTTTTAGATTAAATATATTTTCTACACTCTGAATACTTGCATAAAACCTATAAATTAAACATTTTGAGTTTTCTGAATCTTCTCATATTAATACATATGGGAAAAGTGTGATAATTAATTTTATGCCTTTGTTATTCCTTTTGTATTTTCAGGGTACATGGTATTATCTTTTATTGGGTTGGAGGAGTTATTGGTTAAAAAAAATGAACAAAATGGGAAGCATTCCATTTGCGGCTGAGTATGTCAGATTGGCAAAAGAACAAGGTATTAAAACAGAATGAGCCAATATATACTGGATAGGAACACATTTCACTATCTCAGCTGCACAGGATATCTGGATTAAATAATAGGCCGACAATTCTGAGGTTTTGTTAGACAAAACCAAGACTATTGAAAACTCATACCCAAAACAGGATGAAATAGAATATTTTAAATGAAAAAAATGATGGCTAAGAAAATATATCACTGAAGTTCTTTTAAAGAAGGGAATGAGTGTGACAAACAGGGACACCAGATCTTTGAACAATTCCCAAATGTAGTGAAAGGATTAAATAAAAAGGCTGTTCAAAAACAAATTATGAATACAAATGCACGCTGTTAAAATATCATGGGCATACTTTAGGCAGGATCTCACATTTCAAAGCTTTTCAAATGAAAAATTAAGTTATGGAACATTTTTTAATTAAAATCAGTTAAGATTAAATTTTGAATAGATTGTGCTTTGTTCATTTATATCCTGGCATAGATAAAATATAGATAAGGATTGATTGGTACATCCCTCAGTTACATTCAACAAATAGGTAGGGGTTTCATCCCCCCTCCCCAATTGTTTAAAACCAACAAGAATAGGCGACATTGTTTTTAAATTAAGCTGCTGATATGGTGAATGGAAAATGTGAATAAATTTATATGGAAAAGACCAATAATCTCAGTTTTTATATTAAATATTGTAGGCCTCCAAACCTATCTTTTAATTTCAATCTACATTAATTTCCCCATCTTTGATTTTGGTTCTGTTCTTTTGTTTCTAAGCTGGTTTCTAGTTAAATGATGTACTGTTTCTAAAAAGTCAACTTGTTCTTGTCCTCCTTGATCTCCTAATTCCAACCAAGTAATTAGTTCAAATAATTTTATTTCCTTCCTTCCTTCCTTCCTTCCTTCCTTCCTTCCTCCTCCTCCTCCTCCCTCCTCCTTCTTTTTGCCTTTAGGAATACATTTAATTATATGTAAAATATGCTGAAGAAAAGAACATAGTTTTTACACCACAAACATTCAATAACATATATTCAGGCAGCTGTTATATTTGGTGAATTCATTTTTAGATAACAATACAAGTTGATTCCTGTATTCCTTATTCCTACTATTCATAAATGTCTCAAGTGGATGTCTGAGTAAAGTCATTAACTCTGTTTTGAATGTTAAATTTGTTTTGAAATAAGCATATACACAAGACCATGCTGCAATTTATTGCTTAAACATTTATTTATTTATTTATGCAGATAGTTTAAATTTTTAAACAAGGCAATATAATATTCACTGAAATTCATAGAGCAGGTAATAAAATGTAATATTTCAAATATGTATAATGTCTATGGATTTAAAACATGAATTCAGCTATATTATATTCTGCTATGATAATGAAATATTGAAACTGAGAGTGATAGAGTCAGGGGAAAAAGAGAGAACAGTCAACTGGAATCAATTTGAAAACTTGGGGGAAGGATTGATTACAGTCACAATTAAAGAAAGTTTGAATTTTGTGATGCATGATTTACTGAAATCTACAGTGATACCAGGTTGCATTTAATATGAGCTAAAATTCAATTAATGTGAGGCTAATGCTTGCATAGATGAGCATACTGGTTTACCATTGGAATTTTGGATGCTACTGCCGGTACTTCAGTCTGCCCTTGTGCTAAGTGCCCAAATGGAAGATTCCTTCCTTCCTATGAGCACCAAAAGGAAGAGGCTCATTATTATAGTAGAGAAGAAATTAGATATAATTGAATGTAGTTATAGCAACTCTGAAATAGAACAATATATTGAAATATTAATATATTTTTGTATTTATTTTGCTTTCTATATGTATATTTTTTCTATATTATCTTGCTTTCTTTACTACTCTACATGTTTGTAAACACTAAATTACTTGTATAATCTTTAATTTATCCATTACTATAGTATTTTATTAATAGCATACAAAAACTTTCTAAATTTTTCATTGCCTACTTCCATCATACCATGGAAGGTTGAAGTCAGGAATTTGTACAGCCTGTTTAAAAAAAACAAATTAGTAACAAATACATTATTTTTATATGGATTTTTAAAATGTTTTTAATCCGATGTAAGTAGCCCATAGTTGCATGGTGAATAAGAATCCTTAAAAATCAAAGACATTAAAATGAATGAATGAATGTTGCGATGAGCACTGTAACATAGATACACAACACACACACACACACACACACACACACTATTGAAATCAAGTCGAAGTCTGGCTAAATTGTAATGAGCAGTTCATTGGCACACCCAGGTTTTTAATGTCATTGGAACACAACAGAGTTGCCACTATTTTTTGTTTCTATATTTGAATTGCAAGAAGCTTTTTTCTCCAAATAAGAATCTTCTTTTGGTGTGCTCTTCTAACTCGTATACTAATGTAGATGAATAATGATGCAGTCAAAAAAGTGAACCAATGATGGGAAAAAGACAGTTTGAGTTGTTCAGCACCATTCATTTATTTTAAAAGAAAGGTAAGTTCCGAACAGATTCTTCATCAACCTTCAAGAAAGACTCCTACCACAGTCCAACTGGTTTTAGATCAGACATTTTTCAGGGATGACATTAAAAGGATTGATTGTTTATCCTAGAATGCTCCATCATCATGTTATATCCCCATTTACTAAGACTCTGAAAAGAGGAAAGGAGATTTAGTGGTTGGATTAGAAAGAATGGTGCAACTTTAATCGAAAATAGAATTGCTGCCACAGCACGGATAACAAGTGAGACTTTGGCAGTGATGAGCTCTTTCCTTCTTAAGGAATTGTAACCCTTTTGAGGCTCCTTTCAGCTTTGTGATTAATGGATTCATTAGAAGAGTGGTTTGCTCTGTTTTGCTATGTGTAAGATTTACAGGGTTATGGTGCAAAAGTATTGTTAAATAGATTGCGGCTTTTAAAGCTGCATTACTTGATTCAGAAATAAAAATAAAGAAGGACTTCTGTTTGGTTTCATATTTTTTTACTCTTGAACATATTCTTAATGGATAAGAATTATATTAATTCTTATAATCCTTGTAAGATAATTATAGTTATTATATTCTTATGCTATTAAAAAGTTAATATTAGATATTTAATATAAACTAAAATTAAATTATATTACAATAATCATATTGATTATATTGTTACCATAAATAATGAATTATAAATTATATATTTTTATGAATTAAATTATTTATGGTGTTCAATACATGCTATATTGAAATGTATGTTCCTCATGTGGGAAAGCAAGCTTGTTTTATAGAAAAGGAGAAAAGATCTCATATGAAGTAATTTATTTATTTTTTTAACATGCACTGTTTCTATTACATAGTTGTCATATTATTGCTTTATTATATATGAACATATAATATCAATGTTTCTAAGCAAAAAATCAAATAAAATGAATTATGTTTATTTACATTTCTAAAAGTAAATAAATCTGAGCAAATCTCTGCATACAGATAATTAGGGTAAGATTTATTAAATTAAAATCTAAGATACAGTATTCATACAGATCAAACAATTTTTCCAATGAAATATATTTAATAAACTATGGTATTTAGCAACTTAATATTATACAATACATTTGTATACATGTTTGTGTGTTTATAGTTTAGTCAGGTATAGATATAACATAAACAACCATTTGTCTCTACAATTTTTTAGGCAAAATACTAAAATGTGAATTCCCTGAAATAGGGAAAGGGAATGCCAATATAGTTGTAAGAAGCTGTCAGAGATAGTAAAATCAGATCATGTGATCTGAGGGCTACAATGGGACTAGTCTATCTCAGGTG